>NC_065903.1:7272727-7575757 GCF_905147045.1 Nymphalis io
TATAGTTCCAATGATCTCAATTCAAAGTTTAAAAACTTTTATACCGTTGTGATAGATTGGAACATTTTATTTAACATTGCGAAATAGGTATATAAATACAACCGCGCTTCTAGTTCATCTACAATTTGTAAAAACGTATGTACTTTTAAATGGGAGAGCTTTAGACGCTGTAGAAGCAACATAATTTCTTGGTATCACCATATATTCTAAGCTTCAATGGGGCCCTCATATTAATAAATTGGCAAATAGCTCTGCAGCTTTCGCAGTAAAAAAAATTAGAATGTTGACTGATGTAGATACGGCTCGCCTAGTGTATTTTAGTTATTTCCACAGTATAATGTCTTATGGCATTCTACTCTGGGGTAATGCAGCCGATATTAATACGATTTTTGTACTGCAGAAGAAGGCTATTCGTGCAATTTATAACCTGGGCCCAAAAGATTCACTAAGATGTAAATTTAAAGAAATTAAAATAATGACTGTCGCTTCTCAATATATATTTGATAATGTACATAACATTACATAACATTTACGCAAAAACCTAAAACATTTTCCTAGAAATTGTGACGTACATACTGTTAACACCAGGAGCAAGTACATATAAACTTACAACCACTCTTACCAGATTACACAAGGTTAGTAAGTCTTTTATGGGACAATGTATACGCTTTTACAACAAGATCCCAGATAACGTTCAAAAATATTTAATTGTGAAATTGAAAATAAACGTTAAGGAACGCTTGTGTGCTAAAAGATATTACATATCCGATGACTTTTTAATTGATTGCACACCTGGGAATGAAACGATCGCCTCAAGGTTATTTCAAATAAAAAAAGGTATATATAATTTGGCTATTGTTGTATATTACTTATTGTAAAAGCTGAGATATAAAAAAAACCAGCTGAGTTTCTTTCGCCGGTTCTTCTCAGGTCTGAGGTGTTTATTTCCGAATCGGTGGTAGATTTATGACAATCAATAAGTAAGTGTAACGCTTCTATATTGAATAAAGTTTTTTTGACTTTGACTTGGACAATAAAAATAACTCGTAGAATATCTAAACATGCCCCTTGTCAAATATTTTCCATGATACAATTTCTTAGAGACGACGATAAAATACAAATTTAAATTATTCTTAACCTTATTATTTTGTGTCACATGCCATTGCAAAAAAGGGTTTCTTTACAAAATATGTATTAAATATTTAGTAAGTTGTGTGTTTTACTTTAAAATATTGTGTAATTAAGACTTAACTATTTTAAAGAATTGTGTTATACCAAGTCAAGGTGCAAATAAAATGGATTATGACAATTCTTTGCTTTATATATTGTTTTACGATAAATATTCAATAATATTCTTTACTTTTTAATCTATCTACAGCTCAGGTGCGAGGATAATGTATTTGTCCTACTTCTAAGTGTATAGTGGCTAACAGTCTTAACCTATTTCGATAAATAAGCAATGACTGGACTTCAAAAAGAAATGTGTGTAGTCTATAATATTATTATGACTATAGAATTTTAAAATATCAAGTAGGTATTTGATAAAACCAGTTTTTAAATTTAAAATATAAAAATAAAATTAATTAAAAAGTAAAATTATTTTTTATTTTATTGTCGGTAGTCGAGTTATTTGGAACCGTAGCTATTAAATCTATAATTTGTAAGTGCCTACATTATAAAAAAAGTTAAATTACCGTTTAATTGAAAAAAGTTTATTTTTTTAATGTTTGCCATCATGTCTGTTTGCTCATCTGTGTGTTGCAATAACAATAAATAAGTCAGTTTTAAATAATTATTATATTTCTATATATTACGCTATAGGAACACCAAACAACAGATACGAAATTAATTTTGTCGGCAGAAAAAGTTATATTAATAACTGTTCATCATCATAAGACATTGACTGATATCATCCAGTTTCCCGGTAATCATTCAGTGCTGATAAATAGACGAAATGGCATAATAAGTTATAATATTATTATGTGACCAATTAAAGATTTTCCATATTTTTTTTACATACATTAAGAATAAAATCCTAGTAATAAATTATTATTTGCTAATCATTTCGAATTTGATCGCTTTATATATAGAATCTATATTTAATACCATGCAAGAATTTTTACAAAAGAAAATTGCTACTTGTAATATTTTGTCTGCTGTTACGGTGTTACATCAATGACACGGCGTCATAAGTCACAGTGTAAATTTGAAGCAAGCAATACTAAATTTACATTGTTATATATGGTCAGCATTTACCGATTATTTGGTGAACTTCGTAATGATAAATAATGACGATTATAATCACTTGCTGTTGCACTCAGGAGTAAATTGGTCTCTAAAAGCCGGAATTATTTTTCCAATCTTTTTGACTCGGGACATTCTTGGCACAGAAAAGTAAAATTACGCGATAACCAGATTGTCAAAAAATGTCATCGGTTATTTGAAAGACCTGTTTAAATTCACGACAGGCTAACCATGGTACCATGCCTTCAATGAAAAGATTAGGAATCTGATTAGAATCATCAAAATAATTAACACGATCAGTACGCTCGATGCAGTGTTACGTGAATTGCGCACACAAACATAACAGTGAGTAAATTTTAGGTCAGGCGTAACGCACACATGTTTACGTAAATAGTCAACTGTGCCCGATCGACCCGTTCGAATATTCCATGTTGTTATGTAACTAACATCCTTGACGAGGTCCAAGGGATTTAATAGTTCAGAAATTTGAAGTATAAGATTGTATGACCTCAGCTGTAACTAATTCTTCTGACGATTTGATCTAAATATATAAATAGTCTAATTTAGAAACTAAAATAAAAATTATACTTTTAAAAATGAATTGTATAACGAAGATCATTAAATCAATTTGATTGTATCATCTTGACAAACGAATAAACAAATCATACTGAAAACATGATATCAGAATAGATACGAAAAGGGTGAAAATACGATTACAAATTTCAAACCAAGATACTACCGAACGATGTTTTTAATTTAAAACGTCAATTTTTCGCAACTATCTTATTTATATTAAACATAAAGCCTTTTATTATTTGACATAACGAAATATGTAAGTGAAAACTTCTACATTTTCTACTTAGCTTAAATAACAACGCAAGCTATTAATTCCAGTGGTCAGCAAACCATGCAATATTAATACTGAGTATTGATTATATACACAACAGACGATAGTTATATAATGTCTAGAAGCATATAACAATCTGTTATAATTAAGGAATAGCCCAATTCCATGTCGTATTGTTACACTGTCTCTTATTTGCGAAATAATAAATCCAAACAGTTTTAAACATATAAGACGAGATATTCTAACAGCTTATATATATATATATATATATATATATATATATATATATATATATATATAAGCTGTAAAATACTATTACTCATACTAGTTTACTATATTATAAAAAAACAAGAACCTACTTATATTCAGTTATGTCTTATTGATCCTCACATACAAGAGTAGCGGTCTTAGTTTAAAGCCTCCTAATTTTTTTTCTATCTGTGGCATTGTTACACAAAGTAACTATTGTGATTTAAATGCATGATTGTAAACTACAAAGTCAGCTGTTGATTATTAAGAAATTTATTCAGTTTCTTAATAATCAACAGCGGTATAGAGGAAGGGGAGTAGTACATCAACAATTAGAAACAGTTATATTTCAGAAGGAATAATTAAAATTAAAAAAAAAAACCTTTTATTATTATCAAATATAAACTTACTAGGAAAGTGTCTTGGCAATGTGCACAGATAACCCTGCACATGCCAGGTAAAGTCGGCACGGGGGGTGTCACAGGTGAAGGAGCAAGATTGATGATCCTCTTGCAGTCAGCTCTGGGGCATGCAATACGCTGTGACGAAGACTTGCAGATCAGCAAGCAATTGCATGGACAGCGGACATACTTTTTTCCTGGTGGTGCATTTCTTATAGGCTACAAGACATAAAAAAATATTGTTAAAAATATATATAATATTGTTACTTTGGTATATTTTTCAAATTTATATCTAGTTTTGTATATTTGTATTAAGACAGAAAAGAAAAAAATTATATTTTATTTCTTAAGATTAACATAAACAATAGTTTCAATGATCTTAATTATGTGTCAGAGAAATTACACCACACATATGATGTTATTGGCAATTTCCTTCTAATGTTTATCAATCAAATACAAAGTAGCATATGAAGCTCAATTTAAATGTAAAATTATTAATTTATCTATATTTAACTGCCTAACTATTTTTTTAAGAACATTTATTTATTTAAGGTAATTAGTAATTTTACCATCATTAGGTTTGATGTAGTAGTATTATGTGTACAATTTTCTAACATATTAAATGAAGTAAAAATCATATAGTACATAAGCAAAATTACATAGAAGCAATTGTATAATAGACAAAAAATTACTTGATAGTTGTTTTATAAAATATTGTAAATCTTTATATTTGTTAACAAAATAGCGACAGTTTAAATATAAATGGAATGAAGAAGAGTTTTAATTCAAAGTAATATTTAAGAGTTTAGATTTAAATGGGTAATAAGATATTACTTATGGTAAGCTTTGCATGAACAACATTTATTCATTAAAACTAAGAAGACTCACCGTTGCTTCATTGCAATCAGAACATTTTACAACATGTTGTTCTCTTTTCCCAGAAATATCTATCATAGCTTGACACACGCGACATGTTACCATCGGCAAGCCTGCTTGTTGATACGGCGGAGGGAGCTCGTCAGGCCCAATCGGCGAGATTGTGCTGACATTCTCCTCTTCTGCGAATAAGCCTGCGTATATTAACTATAATAATACGTAACTATTGTTACTATTACTTTTTAAGTAACACCTGTACTTGCATAATCCTAAGAAGTTACTGGACGACTTGATCACTATCAATTTATCTTTATTACTTTGTTTAGCAACAAATAAAATAAATAAAAATTTGGTTGAATCATCAGCTGTCAAAACAACAAAATCGCAATTACTTACCTTCATTTAGAAGTGGTTGACTTTCGCTTTGTCCGTCGCCCATTTTAATACTCAATAGATTTACAGCACAAGATGTAAATAACTTTATATAAATCAAGAATTCTTTCGATAAAAATTAACATACCAGTTTTACTACGATCGCAAAAAAAACTAATTCATATTTCACAGATAATGAAAATTAAATAGTAGATGCTAGAATTTAATTAAAAAAGCATAGATAAAAATATATCCAATTCGTATCTTTTTAACTATTATTTTTAATACCAAAAAATATCAGTAATTATTGTTTTATTTGTTAAAATAAGACTTAAAAAGACCGTTAAACATATGCCTACAACTAATACTAAAGTTTTATAGCAGATAACCGCAATACTGTCTACAATGATTCTACATCTCATTTCTTATTTATTTAGGTACTTATTATATTGTAATACATATTAAATCATCGATCAATCAATGACTATTATAGTATTCTCGTTATATTATACGAGTAAAGTATTATCTGCCTCGTTGGTCTAGTAGCTAGATATAAGGCCGCTGACCCGGAGGTCCTGGGTTAAAGTCGGGCCAATAAAAACTTATTGGAATTTTCTGTCAGAAAATTCTCAGTAGCAGCCCGGGGTCTGGAAGTTGGAAGTGAGTACACTTCTGTGCCTCAGAAAGCACGTAAAGCCGTTAGTCCTGCGCCTGAATTCTTTCCGGTCGTGTCGGATTGCCTTCCCATCGGATTAAGAGAGCCAGGGATAATAGACGGTGCACTTGTGTATGCGCACACATTTGTGTAATATAGTATATACTGCGCAGTTGACTAATCTCTCTTGTGATTGGCCACCGTGGCCGAAATCGGTCTGGATGACCTTTTTTTTCAAAACATTAGACAAATAAATTTTAACGAATAGTTGGTATTTTATATTAAATTAAATAAAATTAAATTTTATAGAACAACTTCGAGAAGGAAGCCGATCGAAGAATTCACTTGGGATGGGCAGAATTTGGCAACCTTCGTCAAGTCCTCAAGTCGTCTATACCGCAATGTTTGAAGACGAAAGTCTTCAACCAATGCGTCTTACCTGCCATGACATACGGTGACGAAACGTGGACACTAACTGCGGGACTAGTCCACAAATTCAAAGTCGCTCAGCGTGCTATGGAGCGAGCTATGCTCGGAGTATCTTTGAAGGATAAGATCAGAAATGAGATTATCCGGAAAAGAACCGGAGTCACCGACATAGCTTGCAAAATTAGCAGGCTGAAGTGGCAGTGGGCTGGTCACGTATGTCGTAGGACCGATGGCCGTTGAAGCAGACGAGTCCTAGAGCGGAGACCGCGAATCGGCAAGCGCAGCGTAGGGCGCCCTCCAGCCAGGTGGACCGATGACCTTAAGAAGGTGGCGGGCACCAACTGGATGCGGAAGGCGGAGGACAGGGAGCTTTGGCGCACCTTGTGAGAGGCCTATGTTCAGCAGTGAACAATGGTTGGCTGTTGATTGATTGATATATTAAATTAACTGTAAATGTAGTAAATTAAAAATAAATTAAACAAAACTTATTAATACAATATAAACTCCAACAACGCAATGGTAGTTTAAAATATATTGAAATATGGATTAATTAATTTTATCAACATACTGTTTCTCACATATTTTTATAACTCTTGGTTTATTCAAAGTTTTGTAGATTATTGTGTTATCTGTATTTGACAATAATAATATCCTTCGGTATATTACGTAGACAGAGAAACAAATTAAAAATTTCTCTGTCTACGATATTATCGATTCGATATCAACCTAATGTCAGCGCTGTCAGTATCATGTGCGCAGTGCGACACCGCATGTTGATTATTATTTAATTTGAAATACATATAAATATTGTATTACGCCCTAGACGCAATAAAATAATATACGCAAAAAATCAATAAGTGAAAAAATATACGATGGCCTGTAAACTACACCGTGTTCGTTTTTATAATCCGAAACCAGAGCAAATCAATTGTGTATCTTTTAATACAAAAAGCAAACACTTAGCACTGGCAAGGTACATTTTGTTTCTAACTAAAGAGTGAATATGTAAAGGAAGTCAGTGTTTATTGTTGCATTATTTTTACAGGCAGGATGCGTCTATTGAAGTATGGGATTTAAACTATGCACCTTTTCTTCTTAAATTCAAACCGGGTGAAGCAAATACTTCTGTAGAAGCCCTGGGATGGGTTAACCATAGATTACTCTCTACAGGCCTCGGAGGGGCTTTATTAGAATGGGATATGGAGAGTCTTTCAATAAAATTTACAATGATTCTAACTGGCTATGCTGCATGGTGTCTAGATGTTAATTCAAGTAATACTCTAGTAGCAGTAGGAACTGAACAAGGCTATATTAATTTATATTCAGTGGAAAATGATGAGATTGTTTACAAAAAGATTTTTGATAAACAGGAGGGAAGGATTTTGTGTTGCAAATTTAATAACACAGGCAGTGTATTAGTAACAGGTATTTTTTGTGGAAAAAGTATATAATATTAGACAATATTTGATTTATAGCTTAAAAAATTTATTGATATTTTCTAGGATCTATTGACACAATCAGAGTGTGGAATGTTGAAACCGGTCAAGCAACATGTCGAATGTCTGTTAGTAGAAAAGCAAAGGAAACTATTGTCTGGTGTCTTGCTGTTCTGTCTGATAATACAGTCATTTCAGGAGACAGTCTCGGAAGGCTTACTTTCTGGGATGGTAACCTAGGAGATCAGGTAAACGAACTACTACTATAGTATAGCCTCTTCCAACCACACGAGGAGTAAAGGCAAATAAACAACTTTGTCATTGAATTAATGCTGGTCTTCGGGCAAAATTTCATTCATTATGGATTCGCAAAATAAATAGCGTTTTGAATATCAGCAAAGTTGTTATAGAAACTTTCAAAGTGAACTTAAATTAAAGTGACATAAAGTATTGGTCGAGGTGCATTGTTATTGAAAGTAATAGTAGTTAAGATTTCTTATACCTTCTTATGCTTATGGTGGTGACTACTTATCATCAGATGGCCCATTTGCCAGACCACCTACTGATTTTATAAAAAAAAAATCTTGATTGGAATAGACTAGGGTTATATTACAATAGTCATACATTTTTAATATGAATAAATAAACTAAAGCAAATTATTTTAATTTATTTTATTTTCAGATCGAGTCATATAAATGCCACAAGTCTAATATATTATCAATAGCAGTTTCTGATGATGAGAACAGCTTGTACTGCAGCGGAGTTGATCCAATTATTATGAATTTTGTCAAAGTTAATTGTAGTTCTGGAAATCAATCAAGTGCACAATGGGTGAAAAATGTGCAGAGAAATATACATGAGCATGATGTGAGGTATTGATATTCATTGGACAACCATATAATATATAACCAGCTGAGATGCTGATTTGATTTGACGGGCCGGTTTGCGTGGTTGGTAGATACTTGCCATTCTCGCCGAAGGTTGTGGGTTCCATTCCCACCCAGGCTAGACACCCGACGTCGTCTACGCCGAGCGAGATCGGCCCTTTTCTGTTGCTGCTCTTCTGTCTAGCTTCCTTTTGTGAGACCGTCAAGGTCCAGAAGCAAGTTACGGACATAGCGTCCCTCCATGCTGATTCCCTAATTATTTTATTCTGAAGTATGGTGATCTGAATCAATTTGGAGTTTTTAAAGGTGGATATAAAATTATATAAATGAGTTAATAAAATTGATGTCATTTCCAGGGCTCTTGTAATACATGGTGATAAGCTAATATCTGTAGGAGCAGATGGTTATTTAACTCTTTCAAGCTATCCACCAAAATGGGTGATGAGAATTCCTCCTATGGTACCGGCACCAAGATCAGCTGTTTGTCCTCAAAAGAAATTACTATTATTAAGGTAAAACATTAAACATTGTAGTAAAAAATTAAGCATATTGGCATAAGCATTGCATATCATATTTCATAAGTAATAGTTGTAATTTTACACTTGTAGTCTTTATTAAATTCATCAGATAATATGTTTTATTTCAGGTACAGCAACTATCTTGAAGTTTGGAAACTTGGTTCCTATGCAGTAAATGACACTGGAATTGTAGCAGTGGCAAATTTGAATCAGACCGTAAAACAAAGAGACCCTAATAATGAACTTGAAAAAGATTCTGAAATAAGTGCTTTAAATAAAACAGATTATAAAACGGAATTACAACAAACAATAAAGAGTTTGAAACTAACAGAAGCACCGATTAAACTTGTGTCGATTCAAACAAAGGGCAAGAAGCAATTAAAATGCTTTGAACTCTCTCCAAGCGGGGAATTAATTGTATACTCCACTGACAATAACATGACATTGTTAAAATTGGAATGCGTAAGTTATTTTTTCAAATCAATATAAAAATGTAGTCTATATTAGCGGCTAGGGAGCATTTAGCATAGCATTTCGGTTTATGATTTGCTCATGTTACGTATTGATAGCGATTAAAGTTCACTTTACACATAGGATACAAATTATTTTAGTCTAGTAATTAAGATCTTAAGCCACAAATATGTATTTATTTTGTCTGATAAGAAAATTTTTTGGAAAAAATTATTAATGAAAGCAATCTCAAAATATTTACTTAAAATAAGTAAATGAAATTGTTGAAGATAGCTGTGGTTCATATTATTTAATATTTTAGGATGATGACCAAGCCAATATATCATTGACAAAAGTGTTAGTCAGTGGTCTTGAATTTTGTGACCGCGTGGCCTTCACTGAGGATTCTCGCATGATGGTCGCTTACAAGGATGGAGAGTTGAAAGTGTTACAAGTGGACCCTGAAGCGGGCGCCACCGTAGTGCAGAACATTCCTTGTGAAAAATGTAAGTAACTAAAATAAACGAAACAATTTTTTTTTAAATATTTATTTATTTATTGATATAAGTAATACTATCGACATATTACCAAATTAACAAAAAATAAAAACCGCCGTACTACGTTAGTCCGGTGTGAGACACCATTATAGGTATTTACAACAATACTATTAATTGGCACTACAATTAACTTAAATCAATGAAGGTTGAAAGAAAAGAAAAGAAAAAGAAACTTAAAAAAAAACTAATTCTGCTACTAATTCAGGGCTTTAATTAAATATATGATGAGTAGACGCTACGGTTAAAATAATATCTCGATACGATTGGTACGATATTTAAAATATGGGAATTATAGAGTGACTATTGGACCTTTATTTTCTTTTTCTAGACCTCGGCTCGAAATGTATTTTACATCTCCATATATCAAAAGACACTCCATCAAAAACGATTTACCTAGCGGCGGCTGACACGCTGGGCGATATCACCATATGGATAAAGAAGGACAATAAATTTAGATTCTACGTCTCATTGCCGAGATACAGATGCGTGCCGTCCGCCTTGACCTTCGACAACGAGGAAGAGAAACTCATCGTAGTTTACGTCGATCAAGAGGTATGAGCCGATTATTATTTTATTCGCTATTCGCCTATTCGAATAAAGGTCATATGTGCTCCTAGTGTCTGGCATGAGTCTGACGATTCCAAGGCCATTAGTAATACCACATGAGTAAATACCTCGAGTTTCGAGACTGAGTTTAAAACCAGTTTTCTCACGCTCGGCAATTTTCAATGTCACGTCAGTAAGAAAATCAGATAAATAATTCGTTTATAAATATTCTCATATGGTAACACTACATTTTTTTGACATTGCCCTTGGATAATACATACAATGAAAGAAAATCATGTACTACCAGCGAACAAAAAAAATACATACGTAAAAACATAACAGAGGATTTCAAATTGTCAAATGTGCAAAGTATACTGAAGAAGGTAGAGCTTTGAAACTATTCAAAACGCATATTTACGTCAAACAACGTTTTATCAACGTTATTCGCAATTTAATTTTGCTGACTGTCGCTTGACAACTCATGCGGAAAAACGGACGGGAGGAGAAATCTAAGTCAAAGTATACACCACACGTTGATTTATCACTAAGATTCCGTCTCCGCAAAGTAAATATATCTTTCCCCGAGCAAAGAATTCATTTCTGTAATAAGCTTCCGCAGATATTTCAAAGTTTGCAACTCCAATGTTTCATCTGTTCGGAGTGCGGACCGATAATTACTATACGACAACTTCCAGCTGATCGAGTACGACCTGGTGAACGCGAGAATTTTGAAGAACTCGGTGACGGAGAGCGAGCCGTGGCGCGCGCGCACGGCGGCCGTCGTGGCGCTGTGCGCGCCGCCCGCGCGCCCCGCGCACCCCGCGCTGCTCGCGCGCGACGACAGCTCGCTGTGGCTGCTGCGCACCGACACCGCCGAGGTAGCGCCGCTTACTGCCACCTCGGGCACTGCTGGCGCACCGAGTTTTTTTTTATAGTATAGGTTGCTGGACGAGCGTATGGCCACCTGATGGTAAGTGGCCACCAACGCCCATAGACATTGGCATTGTAAGAAATGTTAACCATCGCTTACATCGCCAATGCGCCACCGACCTTAGGAACTAAGATGCTATGTCCCTTGTACCTGTAATTACACTGGCTCACTCACCCTTCAAACCGGAGACAACAATAACAAGTACTGCTGTTTTGCGGTAGAATATCTGATGAGTGGGTGGTCCCCTCATGTGGGACCTAGACGGCCTTGCAGAAAGCCTTACCACTGAGTAAACTTATATATAGGAACGTCGAAGCTTTTATTATGTATCACGATGTTGTATCTAAAGAATTGTTAATGTATCGAGGGAAGTATTTATAATTTATAGCGAGCATTACAAGTCATGTCTCCGCGAAATAAATGAATTCTAAAAAGTCTGATCACATTATGTATGATATTAGTACCAAGCGTACTCGTAAATAAAAACTCCAGAAAAAGTCACTGTGGACATCATCTATCGAGATATGCATTTCTTTAGCGTCAGCTATACGAAGCGACTTAATAATAAATGATTAATTAATATAAGTATGGTCCTTTATTATCACACATAAATATATGTATATTTAGTTTTATATAAGACATGGTATAGAGGGTCTTAATTACATTTATATGATTAGTTACTTTCGCTCACGTGTTACGTGTGAAACTTGTCCCCAAGTTTTACATCTAAAAATGTTACTTCATACAAACATACATAAAATCAATAAAAAAATGTATACCAACACCTACCTCATATCCTATCAGTTATTACTTACACCGTTGTTTGCCTGGAAGAGACCGCTATGTAGCGATAAGGTCGCCATAATTGTACTTTTATTTAGGCAGTATACATGTTTTGTATTTTTGTCTTTGTGGTGTACAATATAGTATAAAGTAAAGTAAATAAAATGAAATAATTAAAATTGATAGTTACATTCGCATTTATAATATTAGCACTTTCACTGCCGTCAATAATTAAACGAAAGATTTCAAATATGTATTTATTAATTTAAATTAATATTTTAATTTCAGGTTGATACCGAAGGACCGACACCAAAGAAAATGACAAAAAAAAAGAATCCGATACATCCTCACTCCCAAATTAGAGTCATTCCTTTGAAGGTAACAATAATCAAAATGATATTTCCAAATATTTCAAATATTAGCAGCTCTATTTAATTTATAAATCTTATATTTATGTTGCATTAGTCAGACATTACACTTAAAGAATTAACTAAAAGATTACTAGATTTCTACACGAGATATATTTATATTTTAATGATAGTTTTTTTTTTTTATAATAAGTATTTTTTAACTTCATTGTTACAGTACTTGGCTGATTTCCACTGGCTTGGAGACGACGAAGCTGTGACGATAGAAATTTTACCCGAAAATATTATATCCCAGCTGCCTCCCGTGATAGCCACGAAGAGGCACAATGTTTAAGCGGTGTTTAATATATTTAATATATAAGTGTTTATTGTACTGCTAAACGTGTTTGATTCAATGTTTATTTATCTCTAGTCTGTGTGTAGTATATGATAAAATACCAATTTTTATTGATATAATTAAACTTAAAAATAAGTTATCAAATTAGACAACCTTTTTAAGAATAAGATTTTATTAAATGCATGTAATAAAATATACACATAATATAAGGCCGCTGGGAGAATGCCGTCCTGAGGTCCGTTTTTTATGTTAGAGGTGGTATACGGTCAGGTTTACCTGATGCAAAGTGACTACAACCACCTATGGACATCTGGAACACGGGCATGCAGGTGCATTGCCGGCCTTTAAAGAATGAGTAGGTTCTTTTTTTGAAAGTTCTTAAGTCATATCGGTCTGAAAAACCCCCGGCAAAAGTTGGTTCTTCTGGAACCAGTTGTGTAGTTGTGCGAGGCAGGAAATGTCTTAAAAATCCCACTGTTGAGGATTTTCATAAGGTGGTATGTAGGGAATTTAACACGATGTCGGGCAGTGAAATTAAGTGGCCAGAATTAATTCAAACAATTCCTCGGAGCATTCCCAGTGAAAGATGCAATATCGCTGCGCAAATCCAAGGGTTAAGTCGCTCGAAAAGAGCTTGCTCTTCGATAATTCGAGCCGTTCTACGTTGATTGCGATCAAATGGAAGACGCTGGTATTGGGGAGCACCCGCCTGGAGATGACAGCAGTACTCTATGTGAGGCCGAATTTGCACCTTGTAGAGTTTTAGGCATTGAGTCGACGTTAAGTACTGTTTCACCTTGTTGAGCACACCAAACTTTCAATTTGGCTTGCCCTTCCAATTGACTGCGGAACTAAACAACGCTCGAAATTTTGACTCGAAATGAGAGCTGACAGAAATTCTTTAAGACATCTTTAACAAGAGACTTTCCAATGGAAGACGCGCTAATTCTAACAATGTGCTCCGACTTCGCCTTATTAATAACGTTTTTGAAGGACCAAGAGATAGAGTTGTATTCGTCGCTACAGCCCAGGCCTGGTCGCAATAACCAAGGCTGGATTTGTCGCAAATGGGAACCGCCGAGTACGGAACTTTATTCCGTAATTAGTTCCAAGCCCTGAAGTACCACATTGGTGGCCGAGTTAGCAACGGTATCTAGATCATCTGACGAAAAGCAAATTCGCCACCATGCTGGTAAGTTGCAAAAAAGAACTCGAGTGATGGGTTCCACTGTCAAACTTCAGGAACGCATTCTCTCAGCTATGAGATTTTAGTAGATTGTATTGTCACTGTGCAAAACTTTAGCTTTACTTGTTTGAATGGACCTGGTTTACAATTCAGTTGCAGGGTTTAACCCATATATAGCAGCTTATGTTAGATATAAGCGTGTAAGTATAAGGAAATGCATGGTTAGGTTAAAAAAATAATACCTTAACTTATATTTCAAGTAACTATGAAACAAATTCTAGTAGTACATACTTACTATCTATGTTAGCACTAATGTTATAATTAATGGGATGACGTCACTCACTGCACTATTCTCTGGAAATAGCACAACAATGGGTTATGCAGTCCATACTTGAAATTCATTTGACTCTGGAGGAGTCCGCAGTGTACGTCCAGGGATCCCAAACAGAATGAAAGTAGATAGCTGCGCCGCCGTAAACATCCCTGAGCCGCTACAAAAGCGGGGAGGCCAACAGTAGAATGTTTATAACTTCAACGAATCAAAATCGAATATTGTTACATCTTGTTGTTGTGGGTATCCCCAAATTTTATCTGTGACGTCACACCTCGCTGGCGGCAACTTGTAGGATATTGGGTCACCATCCACACTCCTGAAGTCATTGTTTATAATCTTATAGTATCAATAAATTACAAATAATACATAAATATAACATGTAACTTTAATTAAATGTAAATATGAGGACTATCGCGCTTGATTCGCAGTGAGCGGCGCTAGTTTATAGTAAGCGATTCTCTAGAAATTTCAAATGTCACTGAACGTTTACTGTTTGCGAGCTTTTTATCGCGGATATTCTACTCTCTAATGATTATTGTAAAGATTAAGCCATTCTTGTTTAATTATGGCTGACAGACAGCTTAGACGAGTTATGTTTTTCGAACATGTATGCTCTCCTCTTCGGAACAAAAGTAACAAGCGTAACACTTAAGGAATAATCAATATTTCTAATTTAAAATAATACCAAATTCATTGGTCCTGTCGTACTAACTAATATATTTATATTCTACCGCAAAACAGCAGTACTTGGTATTTTTGTGTTCCAATTTGAAGGGCGAGTGAGGCAGTGACAAAAAGGCACAAGGGACATAACATCTTAGCTCCCAAGGTTGGTGGCGCATTGGTGATGTAAGCGATGGTTAACAATTCTTACAATGCTAATGTCTATGGGCGTTGGTGACCACTTACCATCAGGTGGCCCAAATGCTCGTCCGCCTTCCTATTCTATATAAAAAAAATAATACAGCGGCATAATAAGTCAGCGACAGGTCCTTATGCGCTAGTGTCGCCAACTGTTGAGCGACTAGAAACGATAGCCCTCATTAATGCGTGTTGTAATATTAAAAAATAGTTGCTTAATTAGTTCCCGATCTTCAGTGGAAACACACATTCCGAATCTGTCGGCTTCACTTTACTCATACTTTGAAAACAGGAATTCAATGTGCTTGTATGAGTTTTCATGAATAAAATATATTTAAATTCAATTTTGTTTTATTTTCCAGTCAGAAGTCATAATATAAAATTAAAGTTTAAATCTTGCCAGTAAATGTTAATATAGTAAATGGTATCATTACAATTGTTAATATAGTACGCAACGTGTATATAACAACTTTATATAGTGTATATAACAACTTTTTGTCAATATTATCATATAGGATACAAATAAGATATTCAAAATGCTTAGAGAATGTGTCGTATGTTTACTGCACTTTTGTTGATCATTAAGTACTAAAAGTAATTTCGCAGGTCTTGAAATTATTTAGAATTATTCATTTATAGATAACGTTGTATATATCCTATTATATGATTCTGTAAGTTATATAATATGTCTTAATAATAATGAGATGCATTTTGTCAAAATGTTGAAAAGCTAAGACTGTTAAACTTATTTAAAATTTCATACTGACCCCAAGAACATGACCGTCTGTTTGAATGGATTGTATAATTGTCCTGGCGGTAGGGGAGGATGGATAGGATAGTCGCGGGATGTTTTCACTACTGGTCCGAACTTCTCCAATGAGCATCGCGCGCGTCGACCAATAACACCTAGTAAAAGTAAAGCAGCATCAGATAAATACCACACAGCTCGGCAAATGTCACATTCATGTTAAACACGACATAAATAATTTTTAAGAATTAAATATGTGATCTTTGCTTACGTTTACGTACGGTTTGTACTGATGGTTTCTCATCTTTATCTTAATCTCTAAATTATTTTATATCAATGACATACATAAATATTAAAATAACTTTAATTATATCGCATTAATTAAATTAGACATAGTTGTAGGTCTTTCTATTCAATTATTTTATCGCCAAACATTAAACATTCATACATATTAACATATTACCAACTGTGAAACAGCCAATGTGACAGGCATAGTTGGGAAATCTAATAACTCTTGGTTGACATCGCGATGGTGTAAAGAGTGATATATTCGTCTTGTGGTGCCAAATCCGTGGTGGTGATTACTATCAGAAAGTAGGTTTACTCGTTTGCCTGCCTACAGAAAAAAAAATACTTTATGATAACTTAGTTTACCAGAGCTTGTAATTGGTAGTGGTGTAGGAGACGGGTCAATATTGACGGAAAGCTCTTTCTCAGGCTTGCAGCTAACTGAACGAACTGCTGCTCGGTATTCATCAAGGGACATTCCTATAAATTCAAATAAAAAATTGTAAAATTAATAAATTATAAAAATTGTAAATAATAAAGTATAAATAAAATAAATGTAATAAAATATATTTTTTGTTTACAAACCTATTTTAAGTGCTTCTTCCTCTTGCATTTCTCGAACGCGTTTGTGGAAGCCCCATCTTTGCTGCCAGAGGCGCGCAGCGTGTTTCTCTTTTTTACTAACTGATGTACTATAAAACGAACGCACAATTTATGCATATAATTATTTGGAATAAGAATTAATAGCTTAATGGTAAGTAATTATTTGATGTAACCACAGCAACGTTTGCAGAATTAAATTTTATGGTATAAGTATAATTATAATAAATATGATTCTTATAAAGTTTGAAACAGTTTATTTTATCGTAAGCGACAAGCATTACTCAGCTATAGAAGATAATATTAATAAATAATTAAAATCTTACAGAATTCCCTGTGCTTTTACTGGATCAGTAGAAGGTTCTCGACGAATGCCAACACCTGCAGCTTGTGTTGTATTTTCCATTTGAGTTTGTAGGTTACATACAATTAAAATGATTAAAATTGAATTCTTTATTTTATTTGTAAAAAGACTGATTTGACTTGATTTTCCTAGCTACGAGTACAATTGATCAAACAGTTTCGTTGCCGTAATGATGGCTATGGATACAGAAACAAACTATCGTGGGCTGAGTTCGGAAGAAAACAAATGAAATAGTTGTTAGTAAGCCTATTGAACGAATATGCCCTTAGCTAGAGCTAGATGTTGAGCATGAGAAACAAAGGAGTTGAGGTCCCTAACTATTTTCCAGATAAACTGAACAATTTCTTTCATTAAATTCAACTCATTCATTATTGACACCTATAATTTATTGCAGAACAAATCAAATTATTTTAACAAACATATGGAGATGTATTATAATATAAGGATTATACTTGCATTTTACTATCTTTTCTTAATATATTAAATACATTTAATCCTCAAAATTGGGATATTTTTTGTTTTAGATATTTCCATAGTGGAGGTCACGAGACAGTAATCCAGATACCCTCCCCTAAATCCGGCCCTGTCTATGCCTATATACATCAATCATTTTTTGACTTGCATTACTCACTATAAATACAACGATTTTAATCTCAACAATTTAATCTAAGTAGCTTCGAAGTAAATGAAAATATTACGTGAGTAATAATCCCTAGTTTTGGCAATACATAAATTCGCGAGTATTTAATAGTAATTAGATCACGAGCGCGAATTAAAATGATATGCAAATTACTTCATGACTTTTCATTTTACTATTACGTTTTTAATATTTTATTTATTTATTTATTTGGGAAACATACAGCACAATATAATATATAAACATTTGGTAACAAAATAAGTCTCACATAAGCCAACAAAGTTTCCACTTTTACATTCAAACATGGAGTGAACCTAACAATAACAAGTTATTTAACAATTAATTAAAATATATGAAAAGCATTTAAAATGTAATTTAAAAAGCAGAACAAATAAAAATATAGGAATATTAATCACAATTACAGTTTTTTAAGGCTTCTAAGAACTTAAATAAATTTTCCTTAAAGATATCTATATTAGAGTAGCGTTTATTATAATTGTCACATGCTCTTACCAAAAAGCGATTTTTAGCATAGTTCGTTCTACACATTGGGATATAAAAGGTATGTTTTGAACGGGCAATGGAATGTGAACACTTGAAATAAATATTGTTGACTAGGTACATTGAATCGACAAAATTATTTACAATTTTATAAAGAAAAACCTGATCTTTGTATTCCTGCGTTTCTCAAGCGACAAAATATTAAGCTTATTAATAGAATTGGACCCAAATTTACGCGTTAATCTTCTAATAAATTTATCCTGTACATTTTCGATAGCCATAATATACTTAGAGTATTGTGGATTCCAAACCGTTAAAGCGAATTCCAAATTAGATCTTACATACGAATTACACAGCACATTAAATGTATTGATATTTTTAAAGTCTCTTCCCTGGCGAAATATGAAACCCAACATACTGTAAGCTTTTGTGATAATTTTATTCACATGTCTGTCAAATAATAAATTAGAATCTAGAAGCACTCCTAGGTCCCTAACCTCGGTTACCCTCTTAACTAAATGGTTGGAAATTGTGTAATCAAATAAAATTGGATTTTTTTTTCTAGAAAATGTTATTATATAACACTTATCAAAATTAAGATGTAGGCCATTAGATGAAAAATATTGCACTAAAATATCTAAATCATATTGCAAATTTGAGCAGTCATCACTTTTTTTATGATTTTAAATAGTTTTGTATCATCGGCATATAGAAGTATGTTAGGATTATGAAAATTTTTCAGCATATCATTAATGAAAATGTTAAACAATAGGGGATCGAGGTGAGAGTCCTGTGGAACCCCAGATGTTATTGGGACAAAACTAGATATGTGTCTTTTGACAGCAACTGCTTGAGTTCTGTCACGGAGATATGATGTTATCCATCTTATCAAATCACCGTGTATACCAATATATTCAAGTTTTTTAATTAATAACAAATGTGGAATTTTATCAAATGCTTTTGAGTAATCAGTATACACAGCGTCAACTTGATGCCCTCTCTCCATAGCTAAAAGAACAACATCGAGAAACTCAACAAGATTAGACTCAACTGATCTTTTATTCACGAATCCATTTTGTTGGGTAATGAGCAGAGGTTTTATTAAAGGAAAAAAAGTATCGTAAATAATCTTCTCAAATAATTTAGGTATGATTGACAACATTGAAATTCCACGATAATTTTTGACATTATGCTTATCTCCATTTTTAAAAATGGGAGCAATAAGGGATTTTTTCCAAACAGGTGGTATTATGCCCGAATATATGGATTTGTTAAAAAGTAGATGTAAAGGAATTGATAAAGGTTTACTGCATCGTTTTAAAAACATAGTTGGTAATCCATCAGGCCACTGCCTTTAGATGAGTCGAGTTTTGAGAGATATCTTTCAACGGTACGGCGTGATACATTAATAGTACTAATTAAGGACTGAATACCATGCTTGTTTAAAGTATCAATATCGGGTTGATTCACAACATTTCAAAAACTGATTTAAAGAAGTTGCTAAATAGATTAGAGATGGAAGGACCGTCGGAGCCAACAGTATTCTCATGAAACATGGTGTCAGGTATGTTATTACTACCTTTCTTTGATTTTATAAAAGACCAAAATTTCCGGGAACTGTGATGAATATTATCTTCAGCCCTAGCAATAAAGACATCATAACACTTTCTTTCCATTAATTTAGTTCTGTGTCGAAGGTCAGCAAATTTGTCATAGTCACTAATATGACCATAAATTTTCCATCGTTTATGTACTTGTAATTTCTTTTTAATCAATTTAATTAAACACTTATTAAACCATACAGGATATTTATTGATATCGTATACTGTTTTAGCTGGTACAAAGCGATCTACAATATTATTAACTATTTAATAAAACTTATCTACTGCGTTAATTATATCACATGTTTCGAATTGTTCCACCCAATCAATATTATTTAACTCATTGTTAATTGCGTTGTAGTTAGCAACATGAAAGCGATGAACAATTCGAGGAGCATAACGTAAATTAGAATCATTCAACATAATATCCATCAACACAGAAAAAGTCGGATGATGAGCGTCTTCAGGCAAAGATAATGGTGTAGCTCTTTCGACCAAACAACTACAGTTAGATAGAACGAGATCCAATAGTCTATTATTACCATTAAAAATCCCATTATACTGACACCAGCCAGAGAAGCAAATAAAAGCAAATAGTTGCATAACTAAATTATTTTCGAATGGGTTTTGGATAGCTAGTGTATTTTCAGAGTTATGTGACCATACAATATCTTCTATGTTGAAGTCTCCTACAACAATATATTTATCGAAAGCGTTATTTAAATTTAAATCTGATAAGAACTCAAAAAATGTGGCTTCAGAATCGTACTGGTGATGATTTTGAGGGAAATAACAACACAAAAGCCGTACTTTTTGTTTACATGAACCATGTCCGACCACTATAATAACAAAAGTTATATCAGTACCTGGAAGAGACAATGGTGTCCTCGAGTGTTGCATGTCGACATAGATGCCACGACGTACTGCTATAAGTGTTCCACCACCCTTACTTAAACCTAGAAGTTCATAGTCACGATCATTTCGGTACACGTTATAGCGTGAATCGAAGAGTTCTTCATCAACGATATTAGGAAGTAACCAAGTCTCACTTAGACAAATTACGTCATAATTAAATATATATATTTAATATATTGGAAAAACTTCGTAGGATTCTTGATGGAAGAATTATAAATATATAATTTGCGTCCGTGAAAATAGTTGCGATAATTTGTATATTATTTTAATTCGCGCCGTAATCTAATTATTATCTACCAAAAAAGTTAGAACGGAGAACCCGCGAATACGTCAGTAAAGAAACCTATAAGTGTAATAATAAAGCTATCAAGAGAGTAATTTTAACCATTATTTACTTTTGTAAAGCTGTTTGAAACTTTGTTGTAACAATAAATTAATTGCGTTAGATTTCATCTTCATAAAGATGTAGGTAAATATAAAACGGGAATAGCTCAGCTATTATAAAGTCATAGAAACCAAAGTGTAAAAAAGGGTCTTATTTTAATAATTCTCCTGCAATTATTATAGCGCAAAACGTTCATCAACTATCATTACCACGGCTCTACACGGTCCATAATTGCGCACGTCTAGACGTAGACATAAAATAATATGTGTTTATACTGTTATAATTTTATCTTACCTTATAATGCGTTATTTTTTCTTTGTATTTAATTATGTTAATTTAACTTTTTTTTATAGAAGAGTCGTGATGTTCCGTTCCTTAGACAATGTGAATCTTGAATTTTTTATCTTGACTTTTATTCATCTCTTGCGAAGCCGGGACAAGTATAGCTCGTCTATACTATATTCCATATATATTTTGTCTATATTATATAACCATATCTATCTTCTACGAGCAATAGAATATATCTATCTTCTACATTAATAATATAATTTTAATTTTGAGACATGGTAGCTCATGCGGTTTATAGATTTGTCAATACGATGTATTTGTTTTTTACAAACGAACATAATGAAATTATTAAGGTCCCGAACTTAACTAAAAACTTGTATTTAATATAATTACACAATTCAATCAAATAAAAAAGTATTATATTTTTTTAAACATACTGTTTTATATTATGTATGTAAATATGTTAGTGGTGTTTTATTTTATTAAGCATGAAAATACTTCGTACCTTTGTTCTAGATCACGTTGGTAATTATACTGATTGCGATTCTGTCTACATTGACAGGGTGTGTAATATAAACGTTCTAGTCTAGACGCGGGGGCGTGCGGAAAAGGTTACAATGCTCTGTGGGTACGCAGTACGCACCAAGAATTTCACGACCTTTTCGCTTCAACGCAGACTTTTACAGAATTAGGTCACGTTTCTCGTACATACCTACGTATTACGTAGTAATATATTTGTACGTATAACTTTATATAAAATAGGTTTTTAGTTTATCGTGGAATTGTTTATGCTTAACGACTAACGGTTTTTACAGTAAATTAAAATTTGATCTTTTGAGAATAAATTATTAAATTAATGTAAATGTAATACTTATTTAAAAAAAATATTGCTGTTGCTAAGAATAATGATAATCATTCGGGCTGATTTCGACATAATAACTTTGAATATTCGAAAAGTGCACCCACAAAATCAGATGGGACGGCAAATCCAACTGGCGAGGAGTTCAGGTGCAGAACCAAGGGATTTACATGCTGTTCGAGGCAGTTAGTGGCCCGACTCAAGAATTAAAACCAGAATCTCGCGATCTGCAGTCTTATGAGCAAGCTATTATTTTATTTCCTTAAGCCAAAACTTTATTTTAAAAAAGCCTCTATATATTTCAAATGTAGGTAAGGATTCTGGTGGTTTCGAAGCTAATTTCATTGCAAATTATTAAATATAAACACACAAAAATTTCGCAAAATTTCAATAACGATAAAATATGAATAATTTTTTAAGATATTGTAATTTATTTTGAATATCTAGCTGTGTAATGTAAGTTCATACGGTAACTTCATGCAAACAAAATTATGATGCATTTACAACGCAAGACCGAGGCCTTCGTCTCACCTCCAGACGCCTTGCACGGCTCGTTTGTTGTCCTCCGGCATGTAAAGTCTAGTCTAGACAGACTAGGCACACAAAGAACATTGAGTTTCTTTACATCAGCTTCATAATCGGGAGATATGCAATTGAATTTTATAACCTTAAAGTTTAACTTATTATAACTTTTAGTAATACCTTAAGGTGACACTTTATTTCAATAACAAATAGAGATATTAGAATTGCAGGTTTAATTTTAAGGATATAATAAAATTACGTAAATACAACACAACCTTAAAAACGATTTGGCTCAAATTTTGTTTTTTAAGTTAATATTTATAAGTGTAGCTCTATGACAATTAACTAAAGTTCTATATGTATAATTATCACACTATGCCTCTGGTTTTGATTATGTATTATTTCCGTAAGTATTTTAAGCATTGTAAGGGCGTCCGCATCGATAGTACCCACTAACCTACAGTCATCCGGCATACTATCAATTATAAAGAAACTATCTTATCATAATACATTTACACATATTCCTAACACTATATCGATGACGCTTGGGCCGTGACATGCATAAGTTTTTTGGATAGGTTAAACAGAGACACAACTCCATTTTAAATAAAGTAAAGTAAAAAGTGCAGCGCACTGCAAGTATTATTCGGTTCACCTCCAGACGGTGCCTTTTCTAGGCGCGCGAGCGAGCACTTTGTTCAGTCTAGACGAATTGCATTATGAAAATTTATATACCTAGACGATTTACACAAGTAGTAACCAATGTACAAAATATTATGACTTTTATTTCTTAAATATTGTATTTTTATTCTGCGTATTAGTAAATTCGAATTGAAAGTTAGAATTATTGTGCAGTACATTGCTATTTTATCAGTAACGGGTATTTTAAAAATTTCATTTCACATATAGAAAGTTTATGACTGTTTTAATAATTTAATAGTCACAATTCCGCATCGTGATCATGCATTCCATGAATGGTTCATCATTTTACGATTAAGGTAGTAAAAATATCTGTGCTATTTGTTTTAAAATAACTATAATATTAGAATTTTATTCCGTGCTGCTAATATTTGTACTGCACGCACTGTACGCAAAATATGGGCGCGCCTTTTTTGTTAGACCGATTCGAATGCTGTGACGATCTCTTCTCTTGTGGCGCGTTTAAATTATTAAATACTAAATACCTAGTTGCTATATATTATTATAATAAGTATAAGTATTGACAATAAAATTTATTGCGCCGTTGGTTGCCTGGAAGAGATCGCTATGCGCTATAACGCTATAAGGGCGCCAAAGTTGTATGCTACTCATATTTAGGTTGTATCCATGTTTTGTATTTTTTTTTTATCTTTGTGGTTTACAATAAAATATAAAGTAAGTAATAAGAAGCATATAATCATTATATTAAGGAAACTATGAATTAATTAATTTTACCCCACATTTACTACTATATTGCTCAGTACATATAATACTAATATAAGTATTGATTTTGTTTGATTATAAATTAATTCAATGACCATAAATTTCTGTTGTCTGTTTTAATAACTTCCTATTTTTTTATGTTTCAACTTTGCCGAGCATCTCGTGACGGCTGCATATTTTATTTATAAAAAAATGTAAGTATCAATGAATACGTATTTTAATGTAGTACGTTATATACATTTTACAATCGTGTGGCGTGGTTAAGGTACACAATATTATTTTTAACGTTTTCAAAAAAATAATTCGTGGCTTTGTTGGTGTCGACAATTTAGGTCATTCTTTAATAGGTCGCAGTGAGGACGATCAAGTAGGGAGCTCGACCCCACGCGTCGCTCAACGTCCTATTTTTTGCCGTGGAGCAGATTGTCGTAATCGCGAACTGACGATGCGGCAACCGTTAGTTACGGCCGCTCCACTTTAAACCTCATCCATTTTAATTTAACAAAAGTGCCGGCCGATAGCGCGGAGGAAGGACTCATTTCCGTCGTGGCAGCTCACGTCTGACTCACGTCGCCCGGGACGGTGGAAAAGAACGCGCAATACACGTCCCGGCATTCCCCATGAGCATGACGCTTTCATACGAAGCGCGTTTAAAGGAACTGAAATGGCAAAAACGGCTATACTCATGACTTTAAATAACGTAAGAATATATTAATTACGTAGCTACGTTCTAGTCAGAATTCAATATTATTTTAATGTATTCTACTTATTAAAGTAAAAAATATTTATTATTATATTAATAAAATTAGAAATTAATAAATAAATATTAATTTCTAATTTTATTAAAACCTAAATAAAACATTACATCAAAAATCTTGTTACAAAATTATTTTATTGGAAATGTATGTGGTCTGTTTGACATAACTGTTGAATAATATTGAAACAATCACAGTAAGGCTGAATGGGAGCATCAAATAATTGTGATTGTGTACGCACTTACATAACTAATGGTAAACGCTCTACTATTGCGTCCCTTTAGACTAGGGTTGTCAAATGCTTTACAATCTCAAGAATTTAAAATTTAAATTATAATGTGTTTGTAACATGCGACAAATCCTGAATGAATATCGAAGTTTCAACCATATACATTCTGAGCTCATTACTAGAATAATAATAATCGCACTAATATCATAAATACGAAAGGTTCTGTGTGTTGTGAATATTAGTATTTCTTCACGCTTTATACCAGCTAAAATATAACATAATAAACATATTTTGGCCTGTTAATCGCGTTTAACTGGAATTTTGATTATGGCGCGGGTGAAGCCGCGGGCCAAGCGCTAGTACTAAATATAAGCATAAAATCATATTAAAATTACTAAGGACAAAAATGTATGAGAGAAACCATTTTAAAATTGAAAATAATTTTCAGCATACCTTTGAATTAGAACGAAAATGGGAAACCAGGATGATTGCCAGCCCTAGTCATGACCCATACAATGTCGCCTGTGACGTACACTCTATACATTTATACCTAATAGCTTCTTGTCTGAGCGCGTCGAACAGTCTGCCCGCTTCGCTCGACACGCCTGCATGCATCTCTAACGTCACAAAACGTTTTTAATAATGACGCTATAACTTGGAGCCATTATTTATTACCAAATAGTTATTAAGTAATTATCAATTTGCCCTCAAAGTGACTTTTACATCAGCTAATAAAACAAGATGACATACATTTTATAGGTACCTATTGTAAACATGAGCTATGTAAGAGACAGTAGCAGACACTTCAGTCAAAGTCAAATGCAAATCAAAGTGGACATTTTGAGAGAAATCCTAGGAGGCACACTTAGATTAAACTTGTGATATGCTCGTATATAAGATTAGGCTATTCAAGTTTTTACAATAGTATTTATTGGCTTATAAGATATTAAAAACAAATACATTAATTAAATAATGACATTTAGTCATAGACAATATTGTTAGGAGTATGTCGAAATAAATAATAAGCGTAATAATTATTTAAGGGATTATCTTAGTATTTATTCGACAGGACGTAAGAGGGTATATATACAGTAGGTAATCAATACATAATTGAGATTAGAGAATTATTGAGATAATAATACAATTATTTTATCTCATAAATTGCCAACAGCATAACAATATTATAACCTGCCTTAAAATTACCAACTTAGGTCAATTAAAAACTATAAAAAATAATGAATATTATTATATGATTAAAAATATTATTATTATTTATAATTATTTTATGTAAAAAATGAAATATATTTTTTTATTATTATCATTATATATATCATATACATTTATGGTAATATATTTTGGTTCGTAATATGTATTGACCTTGGGAATATAGACCATATTGCATAATATTTGAGATCCATAAGACTAAATTTGTATTAAATTTACTATGTATTTGTAGACATGAGTCCTGTAACGATTGGTAAACATCGTGCTTGTCACTAGCGCCCTTCACGCTCAGTTTGTTCGATTGCTTCTTCGAATGACCGTCACGACCATAATTTCGGTCGAATGTATTTAGATGATTGTGGAATATGATAAATAGGCGTGAAACAATTTACTGCTATTACTTTTTATTGCGATTTCTGATAAAAAAACAGTAACCTTACGACATGTACAATTATTTTTTATTATTAATTTCAACTTGTTGAATGCTGTAAATATATGTATATTAAGCTTGTTGAATGCTGTATGTATAAAAAATTGTAGAAGAATTTGTATGGGTATATTTATTTACTGAAACAATTATCAGCAATAGCAATTAACTAACTTTATAAAAATCGCACAAGAAACATAAGAGTTGTGTGGCTTCCTGGTCTTTTCAAAACAATATAAGAACAGTTAATTCATAATAATATTGCTATCGTAATAAAAAATATACATATAGCTAACCAAAAATAAAGCTAATCTGTGAAAGTCGTAAAAGTTAGATAAATATCAGGTGCATTATATAGTTAGGTGTATTATATGCGAGGCGGCGGGCAGGTTGGCCTTCACCTTGAACGCCGCCGTCTGACCCCAGCGTCCCAGCCACCCTGCCACCCGCCTCCTACCACCAACCACCCAATACCTTACACCCATAAATGAACAGTGTTATAATGTCAAATACAAGCGATATTACATAATATAAATATATTAATCAATCTTCATTTTTTATTATAGCCGTGAAAATTGTATACCTATTTGCATTGTATTTACATAAATTTTATTATATCTTATCATATCTGGTTGTTATAAGATTATCATATTCATAACCTTTATTTATATTGTAGGTCGAAGTGGCCCAGTGGTTGTACTAGGGTCCCACTGCTGGGCTAAGGTCTCCTCTTCCTTTGAGGACAAAGATGAGAGCATATAACCTCGCTGCCCGTATTACTGGGTTAGTGGATATACCTGTGACAGAATTCCAGTAAAATCGGACACGTGCAGTTTTCCTCATAATGTTTTGTTTCCCCACTGAGCACGGTTTGAATTATAAACACAAATTAGGCACATTAAAATTCAGTGGGGCTTGCCTGAGTTTGAACTCACAACCATCAGTTAAGATTTACGCATTTTAAGCATTTTTCCAACTCGGCTCTTTATTTGATAATATACTACGAAAAGTTTGTTTCATTTTTTCGTTTCGGTGAAAAATTTACGGGTCTGAAAAATATTAAAAGGCTCACAGTTAATAAGGCGAGATTGAGATTGAGGTGTATAAAAAACACTAAAGCCCCCGATTCCTGATGCACGTACTCCAGACATTTTAGAGTGAACTTCAATTGAGAAAGAACTTTAATTAACTTTAATGTTTTGAAAGGACAGTCAGATACATTTTCCAACAAGTAGTGTAGCAACCAATAAGGTGTTTTCACTAGTTTTAAGTAAAATAATTTACTTTTAATAATATTTACCCAAGCTGGCATGGCGGGTTCAAATCTAGCACTACGGAAATATCATGTAATAATGGATAGTGAAGAAAAACATCGAAATGAAACTTAAATGTGTCGGATGACTGTTGGGATTTACTGGTGGTAGGGCTTTGTGCAAGCTCGTCTGGGTAGATACTACCCACTCATCAGATATTCTATAGCAAAACAGCAGTACTTACCATCAAGTGGCCCATATGCTAGTCGAACTAGCTATTCTATAAAATAAAATAAAAATGAATTTTTGCGTGGTGAAATTAGTTTCAAAACTCTGTCACAAGAGAGGAATCTCTTGTCCAGCACTTATACATTATGCTATCGTTCGTACTTGTTATATCGAGATTGCTCACTTTGATCATAAATTGATATGTTTTTAAGTACCTAGTCTTTGATTTTCATATTTAAAATAATACTCATAAAATAAAACGCGCTTGGATACGCGTTTTGAATACAATATATGTATATTAATTAATAACTATGGCCACACCAAAAAAAAAAATCGATATTTTTTTTATAGACGTATTTTATGTATTTAAAATATTGTTATAAGTTATTAGAGAATGTACGCAAATAAACGAATAATTAAAAAAAAATATGATTTTACGATTGAACATAAATGAAATATTATTCCATTTAACGATCGTAATAAATGTCTTTGAAAATTTCAAATTCCAGAATATAATATAAAAATGAAATTAAAATCATGAGTTAGAAATGAAAAAAATGTTGTCGTTGAAGGTAGTGTTTTGCTATTACTTGATTGAAAGTTATGTTTGCGGGCAAATTATTCAAAAACATTATTCATACGAAAATAATTCTGTCGGTGAAAGTACAACATTAAAGATTTCTCCAAACGATATAGTGCTTGGTACATAAATATACATTTATTTTTCTTTTTTATTTACACAATTTAATTTACATACATTTTTTGTCTCTAAAATTAAACGTTTATAACCAGCACATATTTATTTGTTTCAGAAACGCAATGTCCTTCTAATGAGAGTTTGCATAGCAAAAATGATATTAAAGTTTTGATAGACTACATATACAAGCAGTTATCTATAGATGAACAGTTGTCTGAAGCTTATAAATCGCAAGCTCTAGGAGTGCGAGATCAATATATTCAAGATATTAAGCATTTTATTGAGTGGTTTCAACATCAGCCTGAACATCTAAAACATGTTTTGGAAGGCTTAGCTCAAGTAAGGATAAAGCTTATAGAACCGAATGTCAACAAAATTGCTAAATTATTGCACAATTATCCTCAAATGGCAAGCGCATTTAACGAAAAAAATGTTAAATTGCGTAAACTGCTCAATAGACAAAAGAGATATCAGACTATGTTCAGTTTCAATTGCGGGGGAATGGAAGGTAATGATAAACTATAAAATAGAAAAAATACTAAATTAGGAACCCTACTGGTAATGCCTATGGGTGGTGGTGAAACAATACCACTTACCAATAACTTTCCGCTTGCCTTTTAAAAATAAAAAAGAATCATAAATATCGCACCACTGGGCGATGTTTTTCTTACTTTTCAATTATTATTACTCCAGTGTGGGTTATATATGCTTGTAAGATTTTTTATTTCATTTCAGATCATCGTGTCAAAAGAGAAATAAAAAATGATTATTATTGTAGTTCATTAGCTGAACTTAATAATAGAATTGTACAAAAATTTCAAGAAATTATTGAACAAATGAAAACTGGCATGGTTAATCACCTCTCGATTTATAATGAAAATTATAAAGAATCTATTGATAAAATTAAAAACAATCTAAAGGATAAAGCATTACAAAAGTTTGGGCGCACCATGTACGATATTTTGATTTTACAAGATGAATATCATCATTTTGTAGAAGATTTAAATATAACTAACTTAGAAACAGAGGTATTTTCCACACAAGAATTAAGCATACAAATAGATGAGAAATTATTACAAATGTATAAAGTTGTTGAAAATTACGGACAACATTGTCGAGGTTGTGGCGAACGTAAGTAAACTGTCTCATACAACAGACAAAAAAAAACAATAAACATTCAAAATATAAGTTAAAAAAAAAGCAAATTGAAAATTTGCTCTCATTATAAAATAATTTTGCGTAGATTTTTATGTGGTTATATAAAAACAGACAGGCAAGTTTTTTACAAATATTCCTATATTGGTTTTAAATTTATACACTATGTAAGCGATTTACTATTTATAAAAAGAATATATTTTCCATTAACATCCTTATAATGTATTAACTACGTATTTTTTTAAAATCTGTATAATTTTCCAGATATTCTCATACGAAATACAAGAGGAACAAACGCACATTTCGAAGAAATTGATGAACAGTCTTCTGAGGATATCGTAGATAGCCTGATTAATGTAAAGTTCAATGAAACTGCTATTGATATTAGAAATGATTGGTATGAAATATTCAAAGACTTGAATACATTAATACATGAAGTTGAAAAAGAGGATATCAATTTAGCTCATTTAAAACCCATTCAAGAAGACGTTGTGAAGATTATAAATGAAGAAAGACAAAAATTACAAAAACTGAAAAGTATCGCTCCCAGATCAACGATAAAAAACGTATTGGATTTAGTAAATCAATCGAAGCTTCTACTTAAAACTATTGATGAATCTATTATTTCCATTGAGGCTCTTATTAACAAATACTCGTTATAGTATAGTAATATTCTTCTTATACTAATATTCTTGCAAATGATGCTTAGGTTCTAAATGTTAAAAAAATTATTAAATTTCCGAATAAATTGTATAAAATGTATTTGCCTTTTTTTTTAGAACTACATGTGTAATGTTTTAACAATAAAGTTTCCAAATCACTTGTCCTCTTCGAAGTATCCTTATAATTTAGGGTGAGCGACCGAGCGCATAGCCGATTACCGATTCAGCGCTCCTCAATAAATCTGAATAGGTATTGTGCGCGAGCGCATACAAAAGTGTTACTGCTTATTGTGAATTAAATTTGTGAAATAGAGGTTCAAGGTGCCGTTGACATCAATTTGTTGAACGTGATATGTTTGATATATGAGTATCATACAGCAAAATGTTTTAGCCAAATGTAAAGGTATCGAAAACATGTACATGTTTTTTATATATTATAAATTATATTCGTTTTTGTATTGATTATCATATGTATTTACATTATAATATGTGATGGCGTATAAACTAGAATTTAAATCGCTATTTAATCTAACACGAAGATTTTTTTTATATAACGTATATTGAAGTACCCCTTCTTTTTAACGCTGGAATAACGAATAATGTGGAGCGCCGGTGTCCAAGGCGCCGAGTGCACCCCGAACATCGGAATACCTATTAAAAAACCAGCGGTACCCTTTCTGTCTTAACGAGGAGCGCCACGGGATCGCTCGCGCATATTGTTGCTATCGTGAATATTGAAGCACCCCAAACAACAAAACCTATTTGACAACAACAAAACATTTTCAACATGCCCAACATACGAAATCTTTTTTAATTTTCTTTAAATTTAAAATTTTAAAAAAATCTAATTAATAGTTCGGAAAGGGTAGGTTCTAAGGGTAGCTTCTTCAAATATATTTTAAAATAAGGATCCATAACACTAGCATTTCCGATATATTAAAAAACTTATTTTTCAACCATTTTTGAAGGTTGATTTTTTATTAATGGGCTAATTGTTATACTTGATAAATAATGTTTTTAAATAATTCAGTCAGTGAGCACAAATATTGATTTATTGTTAAACTACTTATAAATAAAATGACAAAAACTAATAACTTATTAAAAAAACCTGTAGAAAGATATTACGCATTAGTTTATTAAATAAAAAAATAACAATTATTTCAAAATACGATGATAAAATTATTGGAGTTGTTGAAAAAATAGAATAAGTATCTGATATAATAATGAAAATAATTCAGTGTTTCTCAACTTGGTCATTCAAACTTTAAATAACACATGACGAACCGCACTCGGCCAAAATGTACAAAACGATAAATTTATCCGGTCTGCCAGACATGAATTGGAAATTGAACTTTTATGAAGGCTTAAAGTAAAGTGGCATTCGTTATTCAGACAATCGTTGCATGAAGTTACATTGCACTCGAAGAAATTTATAGATTATTAAATACTTCAAACAAACAAATATTCAAATTTAAACAGATATTCAATAGTGACATAAGTCATTTTTTTAACAAATTTATTACATATTTTAAAATAAATAGTGAAATCGAACCGAAGCAATAACATATTATTTTATCGATTTTGTTGGTTTTCATGTTTGATCTTTAATTGCCTCCATACTCTTTAATACATGGTCTTAGGATCGATGGGAAAGTACAGATAAAACAAAAAAAACTGAAAAAATATGATAGACTCCAAAATTAAGTGTTTCAATTCCATAACAAACAGTTATAAAATGCGGTAACACTGCGGGTAAGTCAGTGCAGAGTGCATGCACCGTCTGGCAGCAAGGCGGCAAGGGCACGGGGGCGCCTGCAGCGCCCTTGCGCCGTCCGCCACGCCCGTGCGACCTCTGGGCCGCGACCTGAGACTGCGTGGATTTGGACATCTAGATTCGAAGTGGACTAGTACTTGAATAACTTGCAATTGTGAAAACATTACCGTTAAGAGAATTAATAGACTCATACATAAACGTGAATATAATGTAAAAAATAAGTTAAATTAATTGACTAAGCTGTAATTTGTTTCGTAAAAATTATCAATATATCAAATAAATATCAATAATATAAAAATAAAATATTAATGAATGATAAAAATATTATAAGCTAATATAAAAAACGGAATACAACAGAATTTGCAAATATATATTTGTTTATTACCTATTTCAGTATCTTAATAATGATTGTACCTAAAAGTATATTATTTTATATATTCAATGAAAGTTTTTTAAATTAAAAATATGAGACATATTTGTACTAGGTTATTTTATTATAAAACGTAAAAATTATTCTACACCAGTTCATAGTGTAGAGCGTTTTACATAGTTTGTTTTTACGGGGTTTTGAATATATTATTGTTGATTCCTGATTTGTTTTATTGTATTTAATGATACGTGTTAGTGACTGTACCGGTGTCACAACAAGGTCATCAGATCACCGGCGACGACCGCATTGCAATCGCATCATATTAACGTTCGGTTATAATGCAACCTTGTCCTTTTTTGTTGCTTAGAGATTTTCTGTACGATTACACTTTTTACTTTTTTGGACTTTACCTAAATAATGCTCAGCCCCAAATTATAATAATAAGTAATTTTAATGTTAAATTACGCTGAGACAAATGTTTCGGTAAGTTTTGTCAGGTATAAAATTGAATCTCTTAAAATAACTTTAAATACGAATATTGTTTATATACATATATGTATTGTATTTATAGTGCAAATAATTTTAAATAACTTAACTTTTTTTTAATATATTAAGGTTGAACATCACGTATGCGTATTACGATATTAATGAAAATATCATAAAATTTAATATGTAAGCATTTGAATAGATCGCGTAAAAGTTAACGTATCTAAAACGATCCCTAGTCTGGCCATAGTTTAAAAAATATTACTTGTATGAAGTTGATTCATCCACTACGATAGCGCCAGGGCAGTAAATGTAATGAGGCGTTTTTAAGGAACAAGCAACATGAATTGCGTTAAGAATGCGAGAATGCGTATCACTAAATGTTGCATAATTGGCCAACTCTCTAAGAGGAACCAACCGATACCAAAGATATAAAATATCGGACTGGAGTCACTGCCAAGATTTCACATACAAGTCATACGTTGAGGTATTCTAAATAACCCGGGTATTGTAACTAAGGGTATAAATCGCGCGTCTTATCTATATGATTTTATCATACAAAAATTTCTGAGAGTAAACATAAAATAATACATAAATAAATATTTCATGTATCTTATGAAATTGAGGCTTTTAATGAAACGAAGTAAATCAATATGAACATCAAAATATATCAAAAGTTTAATATACAAGTTAAATTTAAGGGCGCTGTTCGCCGTATGATATCCTCCTCATCGACTTCCACCAAGGTTGCCATTGTCAACTATGGCTAACTGCGCAAGATATAATAGTACAGTGGGAAAGTAATTCAATACGATCAGACCAATATTTTTTTATAGCCTGACCCGGGCTTGTACCCCGTGACGTCACGTTTCAAAGCAGAACAAAATAACCACGATACCGGCAATTTTATCTCGCTACACAACAGTTGGTCGACAAACAATTAAATCGAATATAGTTGATATTCGGTAGTCGAAAAAATGTTATTAACGGACTTGGGAGCCAAAGTATGATGAAATGTATTTATTTCAAGAAGTTTTTTCTAAAATAAATAACTTTTGTAGAAAAATGGAATCAGTTGTTCCTGTAGAAATAAAATAGAATGTTCGTTTGGGTTAGGAGATAGATATAAGATGCATCATCACCGTCATCATTCATACGAGTGTATTCAGTCGTATGTATTCTTTAGCATAACCCAAGTTAATTGGGTCATCCTTGTATAGGTGTATATACATATGGATATCCTCATACTATACATTTTTCTTGCCTTATAGTTAAACCTTACATTCTTCTTTTATTATGACATTCATTCATGATAATCTGTTTTCTGACAAGTCTATTGCTGTCACGGGAATTTCTTACCAGCTAAGTGTACCAGCACATTCTCCTCTTGGCTGAACACCTTTCATCCGTCACCTTTGTTTGATCTGTTATCATATTTAATAAAAGTTTAATTGGGCGAGATGGCCCAGCGGCTAGAACACGTGAAACGTTACCGAAGGTTACGGGTTCAAAGGCAAGCACAATTAAGATTTCATGTTTTTAATTTCATTTGTAAATGATCTCGTGTTCGTCGGTAAAAGTGGAAAACTTCGTGAGGAAACCTGTATGTGTCAGATAAAAAGATAGAAAAAATCAATCGAATGAATGTGGCTATACTTTTCGTCTATTGAACACTAATTAAAATAGATTATAGGGTGACATAAGCCCAACACGCTCATTTACACCACATTTTTTACTTTTTAACCTCTGTCTTGTGCAACATAAGAGTAATACAAGGTAGGCATAGTGATTAACACAACTCGGGTTTTAGCCGCCATCCGGCCTCTCACCACATTTTCACGCGACACTGCCCAAACAGGACTTCGATCTTACCGCTCCACAAACGGACTTCCTTATGATTTTTTATGGTTACACAGGCCGTATAACTGCTTTTGTACTTTTTTAATTTGAACTTTTAAAATTACAAGATACAATTTTTTACATAGTTCAAATAATAATATGCCGTAAAATTTTAGCTGAAGCGGTCGTCAGTAGAACAGGTAACTGACACTTGGGAAAAACTAACAGACACTGTGTTGGTACTCTATGCTTTCCATAAACATTAAACCGCTTGTGATGAAAATTTGGTGTCCTTCTATGCGGTTGGGAGGGTTCCTAACCCAAAAAACAGCCAAACGGCGGGGACTTAGCCGGCTAGTACTAATATAATAAAAAGGTTCATTAATTATTTCAATACGGTTTATTTATATTGATGGCCCAAAAAAATAGAGTAATGTTATTGTCATGTACTGAAAATTTATAATGCTTTTTTTTGCGTATGATTTCTTTATATTAACAACTATTAGTTAAAATGCAGAATCTGATCGTGGTTTTAATGAATAAAAATGGAATTGTGTAGAACATTCACTTTATTGTGCCGCTTGGTTATGTAGATAAAATTTTGTATATGTTAACGAAATCGGTGGCAATGGCCAGTGGAGGCGATCGGTGCATTGCACACGGTGCAACGAATGCACCGATACCCCCCTTCCTCCCTCCACCCTCTCACCCACATACATCGTTAATCCATTTACCTTTTGTAACTTACAGATTTTGACACAAAGTACACATCTTTACATGATGAAAAAATAAAAAAAACCGTTTTTACCTTACTATCTAATAATTTTGTTATATATTATTTATTATGTATATATATCCTTCATTAAAATGAACACTAATAATATAGACATTTGCATTTTTAAATTAAACCATTGATCTACTTCATTAGTGTAGATGTACAATTTTTTTTTAATAATAATCATTTAAAAGAAACTGAAAAGAAAATAAAATAAAAGTGATTACAACGGAATCTTAGCTCTAAGAGACAGATATGTTTATTTCTTTTTTTATATATTGCAAGTCATTATATATGAACAGATTACATTACATTTAGAAAAATAAATTATTAAATATTACAAACAGGTACATTTTCAGCTATTACATTTAAAATAATCGTGGTATAGACTGTATCACTGTGGGCTTGTATTCATCGTCCTTAGAAATATCTAAGTTACTGTTAAATTGTTGTTATTTTAATTCGTGAAAATAAATAATAATTAATTATTATTTTCAATTATTTTCAATTATATAAGCATTTATTAATCAATAAGATAATATTAATAGTGAAAAAATAAATAAACGAAAGATAAAAATACCCATACATCAATTCAGGATTCTCGAATAATCCGTACATTGACGTTGCGAATGTAGAAAATCGCGTTGGGTGCCGTCACCAACACCGACAACTCTCATTTGCAACATGCGCTTATACGGGCAAAGAACCGTTATTATTTTTATTTATTTTATAACTTTTCTCTATATATGATATCTTTAGTAAGCATAAGCTGTTTTTTTTACTCAATAAAATTAAAAATTAAGAAATATTCCTAAAATTTTATTTAAGTAATTTATTATATAGAATTGTTGTTAGCGCTTCAGATGTGTCTAAGTCTGTTTGCTTTCAATGGGGAGTGGTCTGGATTCCACAAAACAGAAACTTGAATTTAGTTAGTAAATGAATGTTAAGAGAGCGTTAGACGCGAGCGAGAGCCAGCAAAATTTCAGATTTTATCCGCTCGTCGCTTACAAGCCCCTCTCGGCGCGCGATCTCACTTCAATGTTTTTTCTATCTACAATGACCGGCAAATTTAATAATTTAATATTTTTTTATTAATGTTGCACGTGTTTTACAAATAATTTTGAAGAATATGATATAGTTATTTTAATTGTAATAATATTTGTATAAATTAATACAGACCGTTGTCAAATTTTTTCCTTAGTCCTCCTATCTCAACAGCGCGGCAGCAACTGATTTAAGAATAAAATATATTTTTGAAAAATGGATGACATGCAACAGCATGGTTTTCCATAGAAAGAAAATGTGGTAAAACCCAAACGTTCTTTTTCTCGTTATAAAAATAAAACAAATGAAAGACATAAATATAAAACATATAAAATCAAAAAACGATAGGCAATGTTCGTTTATTACATTATTATTTATACTAAATATTAATATTAAGATATATGCCAGTCTCCCTCACGAAAGTAGCTTGCGTCAAATACAGAAATGATTCGAAACTTAAAACATTACAGAAAATATTATAAACAATGAAACAACGTCAATAAATACATTAGATAAACGATTGAAGTTGATTCAATAAAGTATGTAAAAAAGTAGCAGAGCCTAATAACAAATAAAATAAAACTTTACTTTAACAAAATACTTCGTTCGTTATTCGTAAATTAATTCTATCTGAGACTTGTTTCGTTCATAAAACTTTCTACCCTAAATTTAGAACGTGGAGCGCGCCGATATTGCGTAATCGTAGTAGGGGAGTGGCCTGGACGAGAAAGGAGAATATCGGGGGTTGAGGCGGTTTTTCGGCGGCCTTCCTGAAGAGCCTTCAGGCTGACGCGACGGAATGTCTAGACGTCTGGCAGCTACCATGTGTTGTAAGACCTATTATAAAATTCATGTCATTTCCACGACTTTGTCGAGCAGTTTTGTTTTCTTGTATTGTACTTTATGACATAAAAATTCCATATGTAAATGGTTTTTATTAAATGTACAGTTGATGAAAATTACATTTAAAAATGAAAATAAAACTTCAGCTTTATAGCATTTAGTATGATTTTGAGATAGTTTTTTTCAAATTGCAATTCACACAGCCGCTGTGTGTTTAGTAAAATTCTTTTGGCGAATAAATAGTCATTCGTATTTTTTTTACGATTCGATGAAATTTTGTAACGAAATGTTTGTTAACGATCCGTAATAATTACACGTCATATTTAAAATTCGTTCTATTAAATATCATCCGTGCAAACTCGCACGCAACTCGAACTTCGAAGTGTAATCAGTAACAGTGTACACTTTACGGCCTAGGGTGACGCACGAATGAATCCGTGTCGAGACAAGGTCGGCGGGAGGGCGCGGGCCTAGTTCGCGTAGCACATCACGCCGCCGCGCCGCGCCGCCTCTTTCACATTGACCGTTCGATATAATTACGCTGCGCGTAAGAAATTGTATACCTACATAAGTAATTTACAGACTTTCCTTACAAATATTACTGATTATATTCAGTTATAAATTAAATATATTACATTTTCATAATATGATCCCTGTATAATTGTTGCTCTCTTGTTATGTTTTAATACCTACCTAATGTATAATGGTCAAAGTAAGATACATTTTTCCTTACGACGACAATATATACATTTATTGAATTTTTAGTATAGTTATCTGTTTTACCTCTAGTTTCTGAAGCAAACAATGTGAATAGTCCGTGTACATTCAGTGGCGCGGTGCTGGCATCGACAAACAATGGCAGACAAACGTGAGTCAACGAGTGCGCGTCTCGCTGCACCGCGCTGCACCGCTCTACATGCTATGGGCCACATTTAACTATGTGTCTGAGTTACCAATACGCAAACATAAAATTATAAAATACAACTTATGTAATAAGTTTAGGCTTTCAAGAAAACAAATTTATATCTATTATTTAAATTCAGTAATTTATGTAAATGCATTGGTAATTAGATATCGGATTGTTCCCTTTTAATTTTAATAAAATTTAAATAGCCTATGTAGTTATAAGGGAAACAAAGTGATTGTTGACTGCAAAAAGGTTTTAAATTGAGGTCATGAGACTTACATCGCAATCGTATCGTAAAATCGTATACGTGATTCGCGTTCACAGAACTTTACCTTTATTACCTAATTATTATTTAGCAACATATATGACACGCCACTATTGTTCGATATAAGGAAAGTATAGTATTTGTGTAGTAGTTTCATATTTAACTAGTTATTTTTAATCGCTTCATTGCTTAGATGCTAGCTTCCACGGATGCGGATTATAAGGTATCGGCTTCGGTTACTGGACCAGGATAATTAGTTATTGGGTTTTTCTGTAAATAATTTCTTAGTAGCCCGGAGGGCGCAAGCCGAAATTTGTTTACACTCCTGTGCAACCGTTAGCACTCTAAGATTTCTCAGCGATCACCGATAAAGTGCATATACTTGTGCACTTTAATATCTCCGGAGTAATGGGTAATAGTAGTTTGTGCAATGAGTGAGACAAAATGGTCCAATAGGTAAATCTTAACAGAAGATTATGATTATTAGTTTAATCCGGGCAAATAGATATCACTGAAAACACCGGCATATGTCGTGTGAAATTCTGCCTTATAATAAAATTCTATACATCTGAAAAGTCAATATATCTTTCGTAGAGCAACCTCTTCGTTTGTATAATATAATATGGAGACACTTTTACTTTTGTCACTTAATAAATTAAATTATAAAAAATACTTGACTTCGTATGAAGTAAGCCGAGATGGCAAAGTGGTTAGAACGCGTGAATCTTAACCGATGATCGTGGATTCAAAACCGGGCAAGCACCACTGAATTTTTGTATCTTTAATTTGTGTTTAAAATTCATCTCGTGTTTGACGTCAAAGGAAAACATCGTGAGGAAACCTTCATGTGTATATATATATATATATATATATATATATATATTTACTGAAATTCTTCACTTGTGTATTCTACCAACCAGCAGTGGAGCAGCGTGGTGGTATAAGCTCCAAAACCTTCTCCTCAAAAAAAGAAGAAGCCTTAGCCCGGAAGTGGCACATTCAGAGGCTGCTACTGTTACTGTGTCGTTAGAAGCGGCTTATATTTCTTACATGGCAATTGTCAATGGCGGTGGGCGAAGGTGACCGCTTATCATCAGTTAACCCATTTCACTTCTGCTACGTGCACAATTATGTGCGCAAATATAAATGCACAAAAAAGTGATTATTATTATAATATTTTAATAGATGGGTCGCCGTGACAATAATCCGATTAGGCGGATACCGTAAACGTTAATAAATTGGTATCACCCTCTCTACATATAATAAACGGTAAATTTTGAATGGCTTAATGCCTTACATAAAAAACTGAGTGACGTAATTTTGTTTCTTTTCATTCGAAAATTAAGAACAACTTTATATAAGGAAAGGTATTTGTCATGACCTTGTTTTCACAGTTTTTTTTTAAATACAGACGCTTTGCCTTTACCATTTGTCTACTTATTTGAAAACTTTTTAAAAGAACTATGGAAGTGTTCGTTTTGTGATTCCAGTGCTTAACACAGGCAATATAAAACATATAGAAAATTAAAATTTACTAGGTGGCAGGGCTTTATGCACGATCGTCTGGGTAGGTACATCAAATTCATCTAATATTACCGTTAAGCTACCGTTAAACAGCAATACTTAGTATTAATGGGTTACAGTTTGAAAGGTGAGTGAGCCAGTGTAATTACAGACAAAAAGAGCATAACATCTAAATTGTCAAAGTTGGTGACGCATTGGCGATGTAAAGTGGTTAATATTTCTTACATCGCCAATGTCTATGGGCGGCGGTAACCACTTAACATCAGGTAGCCCATTTGCCCGTCCACCTACCTATAATATAAAAAATAATAATAATATATATATGATAAGCGTCATTGCTAAGATGCTAATTATTATTTGTAGATCTATGGAAGCTACTACACGCTGGTGCATAATTTAATATCTTCGTGAACATAGTTAAACAGTCCCTAACAAAGGCTTTCGTTCCTCATTTTGCAATCAACTTCCGACGTCCGAAGCTTTTCATCTCGGCCCTTTTCTCTTTATCTTATTTATAAATAAAATAAAGAGAAGTAGTAAGTAGAATGTACGAGCTTACCATAAGTAATTATTTGAGACCTTAATAGAGATAACCCGGTTCTGGAAAGACTGGCCGAAATTTATCCAGACTACTCGACGAATCTAGAATCCCGCGAAAACCAATAACACCAAGCACTCATTTGTCGCCGTAGAGTTCAGTGTAAACTTTAACATGAGCATATGAATAAGCATAATAGCTGTATATAAAATTAAGAATATGATGCTACCTGGCAACAAAACATGCAGGCATTAAAATAACTTAAATAAATTTATAGAGAAGTTAGAACACAGACATGGATAGCACCTCTGTGGAGATGAAATAATAATAATAGTAATAAAAATATATTTGACAATAATATTGATTCTACAGTAGGTAAAGCCGTATGCTTGGTTTTGTTATAATCTATATTGAAGGATATTATATAATATCGATGTGACTACTGGGTACCGCCCAGTGATCACATATTGTATGCTTGGTATTGTTGTGTTTTTTATGTTACAGTTGGAAGTGTCACTACAGGAAACTTTAAAAAATTTTAAGCGGTAATTCATTGTAATAAAAAACATATTTTCTTGAGCATTTATTAATATTAATTTTTTATGACAGTTGATTATGTATAATATCGTCTGTTGTTTTTACTTGTGACTTTTGACTACTTGTTTAGTTTCCGAGTAGTTTTTTCTTATTATATATATCTTGATAAATTAATAATAAAAAGCGACTGTTTGTCTTTCTCGAGTAGATAATAAATATAAAAATAATAAATATAAATAAAGTTACTGCAAATAATAAATCAGTTAGCGATAAATAAAATACGTTCGTTGGCGATTCGTCATATTACTATCACATTTCATTAATATCAGATATCAATGGATTTGTCAGATAGATAGGTAGATAGCCTAATATACGAATATGCCGATGAGTTGAATAGTAGACCGGCGGAGGGGATAATTTATAAAGCGGAAGCTTGGTGTAAGGTTGGATGGGTAGATAGGTACTTGAATGGAAAGATGGGTGGACATGACCATGTCTACGCAACCGCTTATATAGCTATGCAAGTGGCTATGCAAGTGGCTTAGTGGACTTTTTAAAATGATGAGTTCTTAATATCCTTTCCATACCACGCCATTCGCAACCCCATAGCTGATGTAAGCTATAGCCCAATAAACTATAATAGATATTTTTATTTGTAAAAATGTAGATGGAAAGAAGTGTAGATATTATATTATATAATATAGATACACTATACCTAGACCTGTTTAACGATCTCCAATATTGAAATAGAGAAATATTTAAAAAATGCTAAATAATTGTTTAATGAAAGATCCTGATGAATAAGGCATGAGGACTCAGTGGTAAGAAAATATCTATACAGACAAAGCCGAATGCATAAGCTAGTACAATATATAAGTATAATCATTTAGCTTGACATCATAGGAAATATAAAGTCAAAATTGGCTCGGAATGTAGATTATACAGCGAAGAACCAACGTGACGCATAGTACTTATGTAGTACTCTTTGTCACTTATTAAAATGCACGTTCACATTTTTTATTATAAATATAATATTTTATAAAAGAGCTAACCTATGGCCCAGCTCTATGATTAAAAACATTAATCTTAACTGAAATTATGGGTTCGAACCCGGACAAGCACTAATGAATTATCTTATGTGAAACCGGAGACAATAACAACTAGTACATTCTTTATTTATAATTTTTCACGCTCCTTTATGTTATTTTGTTGCTAAGCACGACACTCCCTGTTTTCTCTTATTCAGATTGCCATGGGCAGTCGCTCCGTAATAAACTTGCGAATGAAATGAGCGGATCGGGTAATTAATGATCTAATGATGACCACTTGACAGTCCGCTGAGACCCCCATACAGCATATTCCATCATGTTATGCACCTATACAGGAGTGACAGGGGTGTGTCACCTTACTACCCGCTTAATTACCCACGGAAGCAACCGCACTCGCTGAGCACCTGCGTCAGTCTGGAGCAGTATGTGGTGAAGAGGAAACCTTTGCCCAGCAGTATGAGATCTACCGGCTTTAGTCGTTACTTTATATCATTATTTACACATTACACTTTTCTTCTGTTCGAGATTATATAAATTAAGGAATAGGCATTTAATTCTTGTAAATAAAGTCAAAATATTTAAATTAAGTTAAAGTGCCCTAAGAATTTTTTTATGAAAACATATCCCTTTGAAGTTTTATTTTTATGTAAGTTAGCTTTTACAATATAATATATATATATATATATATATATATATATATATATATATATATATATATATATATATATATATATATATTATATTATTGATATAATATTTATAATAATTTGAATTTTTTTTTATTGAAATGAAAGTACACAAATGTGCTTGTTGTGGAAATTATTTGACTGCCTCGCCTAGTGGCTAGATATATATAAGTCCGCAAACCCGCACAGCAGAACCCAAGACGGGTTCAAATCCCAGGCTGGGCCAGTAAAAAGTTATTAGGTTTTTCTCTTAAAAAATCTCAGTAGCAGCCCGGTGTCTGGAAATGTATACATTCCCGTGCCTCAGAAAGCACGTAAAGCCATTGGTCCTGCACCTGAACTCTTTTCGGTCGTGTCGAATTGCAATCCCATGGGATTATGAGAGTTAGGGAATACAGAGGTCACCTGTGTTTGTGCACATGCTTCTGCACTATAATATCTTTTGCATAGTTGGCTAATCTTTCTTTGATTGAGATTGGCCGCCGTGACCGGCCCGTTATTATTATTATTTTTATAAAAGCGGATTCATGCGTCACGCAAATTTTGAAGTGCAATCAAATGGTTTCAACAAGTGATTGAAGTCATACCGTAGTCCGTAGGCATGTAGATTATAGCGAGTACTCAGTATGTCTCGATAGATGTTATCTTTAGCGTCAATATCACTTTATCAAAAGTGATAACACTTGATAAGGCCATACGACTCGTTTGCAGACAACTCTAGCTTGTCTGGGTAAATGTTAGCATAGTTATGTCTGTCTAATAAGGTCAACTTCACCTGCTATGAGGTTATCTATTTATTAAAAAGTATAGATATAACCTACTTATATTTCTATTCATATTTATTTATAGAATAAATTATTATACATATTTCGTTCCACAACTTAATGAATTAATGTACTTTTAAATTACTTGGTTAATAAATAAGGGGTTTTATCCTATGTTACACACATATATATATTTAAAGAATTTATTCACCGAAATGCTGCGTAGCCTAGGCGAGTCTTCCCGGTGTGTCGGTCTCGGTATAAACTTGGACAAGACCAAGGTCATGTTCAATAAGCATGTCGTACCGGGACCGATATACGTCGAGGGGAAACCTCTCGAAGTTGTTAGTGAATATACCTACCTAGGACAGATAATACAAGTCGGTAGGAACAACTTCGAGAGGGAAGCTGATCGAAAAATTCGCTTGGGATGGGCAGCATTTGGCAACCTTCGTCAAGTCCTCAAGTCGTCTATACCGCAATGTTTGAAGACGAAAGTCTTCAACCAATGCGTCTTACCTGCCATGACATACGGTGCCGAAACGTGGACACTAACTGCGGGATTAGTCCACAAATTCAAAGTCGCTCAGCGTGCTATGGAGCGAGCTATGCTTGGAGTATCTTTGAAGGATTAGATCAGAAATGAGATTATCCAGAAAAGAACCGGAGTCACCGACATAGCTTGCAAAATTAGCAGGCTGAAGTGGCAGTGGGCTGGTCACGTATGTCGTAGGACCGATGGCCGTTGGAGCAGACAAGCCCAAGCGCAACGTAGGGCGCCCTCCAGCTAGGTGGCCGACGACCTTAAGAAGGTGGCGGGCACCAACTGGATGCGGAAGGCGGAGGACAGGGAGCTTTGGCGCACCTTGGGAGAGGCCTATGTTCAGCAGTGGACAACGATTGGCTGTTGATTGATTGATTGATTTATTTAAATGATAAATATTTCTAAAAAACTACACTACTACTAAACTGACTTTATTATATACAATACTTTATAAAAATAAAGATGCATCGGCTTAGACATGGAAAAATTATTTCTTTATCGAATATTACTTCCTTCTAAATCAAAAAATTAGGTATATTACAAGTATTACATTAAACATACATATTAATAATAACACTATGTATAAGTTATTAAGTCGGTTACATAATTGTTATTTTTTAATAAAACAACGGCACGTTGAGGATCATGCTATATAGTTATTAAACGATTTTAATGCTGGTCAATTAACAAAAATAATCATTACCATACAACAAACTGATAAAGCTTTAGACTAGAAATGCGCAAGTAATAATCAATTACAGTAACTATATATTTTAGTCCCTATGCATATATGCATTAGCATGCAAATATGAATACGTCCCCGAGAATAAAGAGCCGCCGGAGCTCAGCGGGGTTTCTTTCCAATTACTCTTTACAATTCACTGTGATCCGTCCGACTTTATGACGCCCGCACCCGCATGACATGTTGCTCCTAATTAAATAAATAATTATACTCCCCACTGAACTTCTTTTACAGCGAAGAAACAATGAACCTTCCCCGAGGTAAACCTGTCTACATCTGCCAGGATGCATGGCGGAAACAATTATTGAATGAATGCCTTTCCTTTGCGAAAATAAACAGTTTTTTTTTATTATGTTTACTTTTTACATACTTGCGTATACATTTTTATAGATATATTATACACATATAGTAAAGGAACAATGCTTGATGTTATAACACAAATATTTTTAAAATACTATTATTCTTTTGACATCATAATACGTAAACACACATTTAGAAAGTACTTTAGCATGTATTTAGTATGTGCGATGATAATAGATACAAATAAATGATAATAAAGTTGAGCTGTGCCTTTTAAAAAATTAACACAATGTATATTTTGAAATAATGATTTAAACAACGTTTTCAAGTCATTGTAATAAATATCGAATTTAATAAATGTATAGTATTAGGTGACAAAGATGCGTTTTATATTAATAACTTGTTTCAAATTCGAAATGTCGAATTTACGTAAGATTAAACTTTCGACGGAGATGGAGAGTGAAGCACTACTGACAACAATAATTTCATATTTTAAGGATACATCCAACAAAATAGCGTATTGCCGTATGATAATATTTAACATCAACGTATCGAAAGGGTCATATGTGAGTCTCACAAAATAGTTTCCTAAAATAGTGCATAGCTGATTCCCTGGGCGGCTTTAAAAGATACCCACTCATATAAAGTACCTGGGCCTGAACTATGGAAGATGAAGCTTTTTGTAGAAGGATTAAAGTTCATCCACCAGAGATGAGTGGACACGAAGCATCACAACTGGTGTAGTGTGTCACAAGCCTTCCTCAGTGGCCATAGCCTGGTGACCAAAACTTGTCAGTGAGAGATGAATGGCGCTTCTATCTCCTTGTGTGAGTAAATGATCTCGTTGAGGATCGCTGGGGCCTATGGATTGCTTCACCGAATAAAAACGTGACGACATTATGAACACGAAATAAGAATAATAAAATGTACTGAGATAATTTCATATAAAAACAAATATTCATTAATTACTAGGTACAATATATTTTCAATAGCGTATATTTGCAAAGTTCGATTGTTCTAGTTATCCTCATATAACCACGGACATTCAGGTGGCCACCTAGGTCTGGTTAATGTAAGTATATGCTTTTTGCAATGGCAATTTCTAGGATTAGTAATTCTATTCTCTTTTGACATTTAATGAAATGACATTTAATTTATAAATATTATTTGAAAAAACATTATTCCGCGCTCACTGTACCTCTTTTTATACATGTAGTTATTGGGCTAATTATACATTAAAATCATACAATGCTCTTCGTGTCCCGTACAATAACGCCTTTAGATTGCTGATGGCGTTGCCTCGCTTCTGCAGTGTTTTAGGGATGTTTGCTGATGCGAATATAGGCTGTTTTTACGCATTAATGCTAAAAAAGTGTGCATCCTTGGTTCACAGGGTGCGGGCCAGCTCCAACAAAATTCTAAACATTATTTTTTATGTTTATAAACCGCTGTTGTAAAGTTTCAGCTGGACCAGTAAATTGTTTAAGTACTACTACTTAAACAATAGTAGTGTTTATTTTATTTTTTTGTAATTTTGTATATGAGTCTTGTTACTTGAATAAATAAATTATTATTATTATTATTTGAACGTTGTTAGATTATACATGCGACACCTAAACGTATTAGGGGTTTGGGCTATCAAAGATATAGGTACTTATAAGATTGGCTGACACCTCTATCTGTAATACCTACTCTCTGTCCTTAATCTTTACACTACAATTACCTTCAAATCACTGTGTTTCGAATATATTCTAATATTAGGAACGATATATTACAGATATATACAATTCAATCTCAATCAATATAAAGCAGTGACAGTTTGAAAAACTAGTTCATTTTGATAAAGCCTTAGCATTAATGTGCGTTTCCTGTTTTAGTTTTATCGAAATGACATTATTATTCAATCTATTTTAGAATTTAACCATCAGTGTTCAGCGTTTCCTTGTTCCCCAGTTTACGTGATTGAAGATGATAATAACATAATTAGTGCGTAACATAAATGTTGTTCTTTTTAATTATTATTTGCTAAGTCGTAACGTAACCAGCAGACTTCTTTCCAAGCTGCCGGCATATGGTTTGCCTGCTCAGCTTTTCACCTGGATTGCCAGCTTCCTACACAAGCGTAGCCTTCATGTTTTAGTTGATGGTTGCCCTTCACAATTCTATGTAGTGAATGCTGGGGTCCCCCAGGGATCTGTGCTACCTCCCACACTCTTTCTTTTGCATATCAATGATATGCTCGCTCTTAGGAACATAAATTGCTATGCATACGACAGTACAGTGCATGGTGGATACCACAGATGCGCAGTGGCTGAGCGAGCGGAAATTGAGGAGACGCGGAAGGATCTTATCATTGAACTCGATAGGACGTTAGAGTTCATCGCCAAATGGGGCTCTGATAATCTTGTTGAACCTTTGTTGTACAAACCTGTAAACACAGGTATGCGCTGTCACAGCGAAAAAGTCACCATTTTCCCCTTTTCCCTCCCTCTGTGGTACTCCGCTAGTGATACAAAGCAAATCGCGATGCTGGGGATTGACGTTCGCTGCGACCTTAGTCCAAGGGATTACATCGAGGCTGTTTTAAAAGCAGTTTCACGGAAACTCGGAGTTCTGAACAAGGTGCGGCGTTTTTTCACGCCACAACAACTGTGCCTGTTGTACAAAACACAGGTACGGTCTTGCGTTGTATTTTGCTCGCACCTTTGGGATGGCTCCGCTAAGTACCTACTGGAGGCCTTGGATCGGTTACAGCGACGACCGGTCCGCGCATTATTGGCGACGTAAAGGTCACAAACACCCTCGAGCCATTACAAGTGCGTCGAGAGATAGCAGCGCTGAGTGCTTTCTATCGACTGTATCACGGCGAGTGTTTGAGGAATTATTCTCTCTAATTCCTGCTTCCCCCTTCCTTCATAAGTCTACGCGTGCTGGCTCTCGATGTCACCGCCTAACTGTGACCTCAATTCCATCGCGCACAAAGAAATTTGGCAACTCCTTTCTTTGTCGCACTTCCAAAAAATGGAATTCCTTACCAGCTCACGTGTTCCAAATAAGCCATTAATACATAATTTAGCTTTTTAAAATCGTATTGTGAAAAAATAAATAGCTTAAGATAAAATTCCTATAGGTAACTACGAAATTTTCTTCTATTCTTTTTTTTTAAATGCAAGAGCAAAGAACGATTGCAATGTTTGGCCGAAGTAAAGTAAGAAGATGACCAGCTTCAGTTGTTTTATCCGTAAAACGTTAATAATACGCACATAGACCTATTTGTACTGCATCCTACGACTTTGTAATCTTCGAAACAAACCAGGTACGAATCTCCAGAAGACCAGAACTTATTATTTTATATCTATTCTCGAAAGTTACTTTAGACACGATCCTATTAGATCCAGATTTGAATGTTGCTTTCTCTTTGGTTTTTGGGTAAAATGTACCTGACAACAATTTAAATTATGTACGCCAATTGAAGGTGCAGTGAATTGGGTACGTGACTCGTAACTGAAGTTTGCGAGTACAAATCCGGACAAGTAATACATGTCTCTTATTTGATTGGAGTTGTTATCTGTGTTCTCGGCGGGTAAAAAAAACATTGTGAGCAAACCTGCTATCTTTTGAATATATTCTATTTAATTTTTATCCATTATGGATCAGCATGGACTACTCTTATATTATACTAGTCGAAAGCAAAACTGAATATCCTCAATATGTACTAAATCTAGTTGCTTAAGTGTAATAAATAAATTGGTCATACATGCCTCTCATTGAGTTCAAGAATTACCTTAAATCATTTAAGCGTTAAATAAATTTATATTCCTATAACAGCTGTTATAATTAATAGCTTCAATTAAGGTCATTGCCCTGATACATATCTAAAATTTAAAACTTCTGCTTTTTAAAACGATCCTCCTACATTTACGAAAGTATTCAATCTTATGGCAAAATATAAGGTAACTTTCTTGATACATTGCAGGTCCATAAAATTAAGACGAGCACTAAGATGCAGTAAATACCTATAATATTATACACCTTTACTTTGCTTTTAGAATAAAATATCGTATTCACAACAATATGTGTATGTGTGTATATAATTAATTTTAAAAAGTATTACTGTGTGTGTAGTGGTTCTAGTGAACAAATTCAAAATATTATAATAAATTATGGATTCAACGGCAACAATAATTAAAACGAGAGATAACATTTGTATAACTTATACACGCGCTGTCAATATAGTTTTGTCAATATACTTCATTATTCACAAAAAAATCCCATCTCTAAGTACGTTCGTTCGTTTAATTTATTTTTTAAATGACTTGAATAAAGTAAGTATTTATTTACCAAACTGTCTTCCTATTGATATTTAAAAATGAACACTATAATTATGCTTATTTAAAAATATTCGTTTTTTTAATATTTTATCTACATAGGAAATAAAACATCATAATCAAATATCCTTTTAAATGTTTACATTGTAATAGTAAGTCCAGTTTTTCATTTCTTATCTAAAAATCTAACTCTAGTATTATAAAATAAAAATAAATAAGTTAACTACAAAAATATACTTTTTATTTCATACAATATTATGTAAATACTATTATAATACAACAGTTAGTTTTAATTTAGACGAATCATTAACTGTCGAAATTATAACACTTAGAAAGTGGGACTGGTTATTCGTCGCGTCTGTGGCTGGGTGCTAGCTGCCTGAAGAGCCTTCAGGTGACGAGCCGGAGCCAACGTCTAGACGTCTGGCGCCTACCATATGTCGCGCACATCGCACACATCGCACACAGCACATTCATTCGAATAATTACCGAGTATGAAATAAAATATGTCCATATTATAACTTATTTAGTTTTATACGTAGTCCATATTTTTACATAATTAAATAATAACAAAAAAATTGTAGGTATTGGTTACCATAATTACATAAATTCACAACAGAGATAAAAACATGTTTTCTAATATTTATTTTCGAAATTTATGTGGTAATAAGTTTTTTAATTTATTATGTGATAGGTTTTTATACGTGATATATAAACTGATTTTGTATTATTATACCAACAATAATAGATGACATATTACTATGTGATTAAATCAAAGAAACGAAGATACTTTATTGTCATTAAGACTTATAATTAAGTTCTTTGTCAAATATAAAATATTTGATGTTTTTTTTAAAAGAACCTGTGAAACATGTTACGGCAAAACATCGTGTAAAAAGTAGCCACGTATATATATATATGTAGTACGTATATATATATATTTATTTATTGTTCGAATCTATATATTCTATATATTCGAATATATATATATATATTTGAACCATAAATAATATTTACAACAAATAAAATCAAAACGGTTTTGGTTAAAAAAATATATAAACAAACCTAAGAGCCCCGATATTTTTTATATCAATAATCAATTCTATGTCGTTAAAATCTGAAATGTGAGATGTTACTACACACACAACTAAGATAGACTATTTCACCCAAGAACTAACTAATTACAGTCGAAATATATATTTAAAACATTAAATTATAATTGATTAAGCGCTGATTGGACCCATTCTAATAAAACTGCTATATCCGATTTAAATGATATATAATGGATAATCGTAGACAGTTACGTTGAATGAAACAGTTTCTATAATTTAGAATATAAATCTTGTACAAAAAATGTGATATCACATTACATTCGTGTTTAAGTGTTCTAAGAATCTATCTTATCGAAAGAAAACTACGATAAAAGATAATTAAATGTCTTGATATGATATCGTGATACTTTGAGCATATGAAGAATACCTATTGCGTATTTGAACAAATATTATGCACTTACCCTTGAAACAACTAATTCATTAACCTTCTTGATAATGCAGCGATTATCAAAATGCCAATTTAGAAAATGAATATTGTTTTTCTACTACTTTTAATATACAATAATGGTAGTACGTCACTAATGTATCACGTAATTTTATTGATAATTATGTGTCCTTCAATTTTTACAATAAGATAAGCTACTAAATTAAACTATTATTATCGTAAATTTAAAAATGTACTTGATAGACTACATATTTTGTGTTCTGAGACAGTTATGTACATGTAACATTAACTGTGCTAGGACCTGGGATTCAGGTTAAAAATTAAATTGCTTTTTGTAATTTATTAAATATTTAAGTGGTTACGATAAATGATAAATTATAAAATAAATACAGTTGCCTCGTGAATATCACAAGAACTAACTAATTATTCATACAAAAATCATCTGTACTTTTTTATTCTTGATTTATTCTCTTCTCAATAACTCAAAAATCTTCTGGGATAATACGACCTATACACACTCAAAAGTACACTTACAATTTTCTTATATGGTTTAGTTAAGTTTAATGTTGTATGATCATTTGTGTGCCATCAAAAGATTTACCACAACAAAAACAGTAACTTTTTTAGAAATATAAATAATTTCGTAAATAGGAAACTTAATTTTGTATAGTGTACATTATTTGAACTACAATAGTGTAATTTGGCTCTTACACGATTATATTGTTCAATCTAAACTTTCAACTAAAAAATAATTTAATTAAATGTAAATTGGATTTAGTATAAAGTGGATATATAATAAGTTTTATGAAGTTTTAATTAGTATATAAATATATATAACATAGAACAACAATTAAGCTCTTTTAATGTGATTCAGTATGTCTCACACACTATTTTTTCAACACAACAATACTAGTGAACGACCTCTTGACAGACGAAACGCGGTCTTTTGCATAGTTCTACTATTATTCTATTGATTATCTAAGCCAGCTAGGCTTATTTTTCCCAGGCGCCGAAGCGTATCGTCTAGCCACGGAACGTGAATGGAAATGACATGAATTTATACGAATATCTACAGTGAGAATATACACTTACCGTTATATACATTTGAAAATAGATAGATAGATTACATATATAAAACCTGCACCATTAATAATTTCAGACAAAATCACGCTCCTCATGCCTGATTTCCTTAAAAGCGTGTAGCCTTATGACCTATATTAAAAAAGTTAAAGAAAAACAACGGAATGTTTGTTAGGATATTTATGCGTTTTATTATATCGCTTTAAAAATATTTGATATAAAAATATTTAATCCCAATATTTTTTTTTAAATTAATTAGGTATCCGATACAACACGTGTATATATATATATATATATATATATTATATATATATACATACACGTGTATATATATACACGTGTATATATATATATATATATATATATATATATATACACGTGTATATATATATATATACACGTGTTGTATCGGATACCTATATATGCCTATACATATATATGCCTACTAATAAAATTAAATATATATACATATGTATTGTTTACATACATGCTAACAATGAATAGCAGGCAAATTGTCCTGCCTATGTATATACCAATTGTCATGGTGATCGGATGAACGATACAGAAGTTGAAGTGCTGCAGCGCCCTTGTGGCGTGTTACAACGAATTATATGGTATAAATAACCTTCTAAATAAATTTTTTTATGTAAGTCAACTTTCTCATTAATCAGTCAAACTGTATCCAAATTTACTTACGAACAAGTGATAAAAAATATTAGAACCGTACGTCTATTTTTTTTACTAAGTACCGCTTTTTCTATAAATCAATTTACTTAAATTTATTATTACATAAAGTGTTGCTATTCTAAATCATATCTTGTAATATACTTAAATATAATGTGAATGTTAAATTGACTGCGAGATACTAATGCGGTGTTCAGCTCGTTAGTTCCCTGCACACGTTATTTACTCTGAGCCGGAGTAAATAAGCGTAACGAACAGTACAAATCGCTTTGTAAAAACATAAACTAAAATATTTCAATAATATTATATTTTAGACGAAGTAGGCGTAAATTTATTAAAGGCCTATTAAAATACAGTACAAATTGTATTTGCTTAATAATTGCTAATACCGTAATAGAAAGCACATCGCTAAGGCACAGGCTACAGCCTCGGTGTCATACTTATTGAGTTTGTCTGACTATGTTTAATTAAAAAAAAATGTTTAAATAAAACTGATTGTAATTTTAATTATATACATACTACCACTAATCATAATAATTGTTTTTATTTTAGGTTCATATTAAAAAATATGTTAATAAATTAACTAATTAACGCAAAACATTATCTTTATATATATTTATATATATTTATCTTTATATATATTCTATAACAGTCATTAATTAATATTTATTTAATGTGATAATGATAAAGAAAATGCGTGCATTTATCACATTGTTCTCAGGTAGAAACAGTCATTTGTGGCTATTCTATGCCATGCTATGGATTGCATATTGATCACATAATACATTTTACCAGAGAGTGATCTGTGAGTAAATGTAAGACTATAATAATAAAATTCATGATAACGATGTCGTCCTGACCGTCTTACGGCTACGGCGACTACTCTCAACGGAGGCTAGTCTTAGAACTTGTATATTTCAATGGACAGATTTCAGTTGAAATCAATAGCTGCTTACTGCAACTTATAAGCTCCATACTACTGCTGGAATTTTTTAATTAAGCCGACATAGGTTTTTCACCCAGGAAAAACCACCAACTTGCAGTGAAAAAACGTGGTTAAACAAGCTTTTTTAGATCTTCTCTTTAAGCCGAGGAGGCCTTTGAATAGCAGAGTGACAATCACGGGCTCTTAAAAAACTAAAATAAAAGTGCTTCTGCATGTAATATTTTTTTGAAACAATCATATCGTATCATCAACTTCAAAATAGGTTTTTTATATTAAAAATAGATTAACACTACAGCATACAGCATAGCTTGTCATGTAGCTCACTGAAAACATTTTTACTTTTATTGATTTTCGTTTTACTAAATCGTACAATAATCCCATTGAATACTTAGAAATAAACCTGATAGCTTAACTGAATTAAGCTTAATATAAAATAAGTCTTTTTGTAATTAATGTGTCATTTGTCGCTTTAAAAATTTTGTAGTGATATAATTACTTGCTGGTTATAGGTCTCAAGAAATTTTTTTTTTGTCCTCAAATATTACAAGGTAAAATTTCAATTGTAGGTAGTACGGTCAAGTCACATCTGACTGCACTGCTTCTAAACATTTCAACAAAATATTTCTAAATTATTTTAAAACATCGTTATGAACTTGTACTTACTTAATAATATTTGTCTATAGGAAAAACTAAATGTTTAGATAACTTACTATTCATTTGTAAATAGAAGTAATCGGGGAAATATTTCTATTTTAATATAAAATAATCTCTATAAAAGGTTAAGGTATAGTTAATTTGAAATATACTCATAAAACAATTATTCAGGTATTTATCAACAATATTTTTTGTCAACTGATCAACCAAGAATACAAGATTAGGTTGCATGAACACGTTAATTGTTGAGATAATCATAATAAGATATGTTTAGACAGCGCGTGCACTTCATTGCATACATATCGCATCCAGTCCAACGACTACAAGTGCCATGTTCAATAAACCTACGTCGGAAGTGAGTTACGTGATCATGCTCATCGAACCGTAGAAAATGCGTTCATTCAGAGAAATCGAACATTCGAAATGTAAATTCTCCTCTATGACGTTCAAATTCATAACATATATGGATACATAATGTTCATTTATAAAATAAACAAATATACCACCCCTAATTAACGCGATAATGATAAATTGTCTACAATTTACAGTTACAAAAACATTTGTGTAGAAAGTATTTTAACATGTTTATAGCGGAAGTAGAAATACAACGTTTAAAAAATCATCTCAGTCATCATCTGAAATTAATATTTTGTTTTTCACAATAAACATATGTAATAAGTTAAAAATTGTTAATGAATGATAGCTTTATTTATGTTATATGAAAATTTGTTTACATAATACCCTGAGTTCCAATACATTTTAGTATTATAATCGTTTTTTTTATTAATATCTTCATTAATAATAACAAATACCAAAACAAAAAACATTGTTAAATTATTAAATTTTGACCTTTATTATCTCGTCAATGGAACAAGGACAAATATTTAAATATTAAGTGCCCAAATATAATTTAATAGATAAAATCAATCATAAATATCATATAATAATTTCGTCGCGATTATATTATCTTTATCTTTGTGTAATGTTTTTGATAATTTTTAATTAAAATAAATGTAAATTATAACACACAAATTTTCATGTTCACCGTCACCTTAAAAAATCACTAATCTTTTCCTGTTTCACTGTTGTTTAATGTTACATTACCAATAATTATATAAAAATAATTTTAATGTAAATAACTATTCTGTATAATACAATTACCCAAGTTATCGACATAGTCCAAAGGATTAGTAAGCTGAAGTGGCAGTGGGCTGGTCACACATGTCGCAGAACCGACAACCGTTGGAGTAGACATGTTCTGGAGTGGAGACCACACCGCATTTAAGAATACGAAATGATTGTTTTCGCACGTGCGCGAATAATTTCATTGCCAAGCCTGTGAAATGCCTTGATGCGTATTCCAAGAATAAAATTAAGCTACTTAATTTATTTATTATTAAATATGTATACCAATATATGTGTTTATATAGTTTTTAACTATGTTTATAATAAATATATGATTGACAACTATTTGTGACTAAAAAAATCTGTTATTAAAAAATCTTTAATCTTCATAAGGCCCAGTGGTAAGAACGCGTGAATCTTAACCGATGAACGTGGGTTCAAACCCGGGCAAGCACCTCTGAATTTTCATGTGCTTAATTTCTGTTTATAATTCATCTCGTGCTTTTCGGTGAAGGAAAACATCGTGAGAAAACCTGCATGTGTCTAATTTCATCGAAATTCTGCCACATGTGTATTCCACCAACCCGCATTGGAGCAGCGTGGTGGAATAAGCTCCAAACCTTCTCCTCAAATAGGGAGAGGAGGCCTTAGCCCAGCAGTGGGACATTTACAGGCTGTTACCATTACTATATACTATAATCTTCATAAAAGATCGTCGGAGTACAGTTATTTTATTGACATAATCATCATTTTGACCAAAATGTTTGTAATTCATAATAAAATTAAATTATCGAATAGAAAGAATATAAGCAAATGATTGTACATATGCGTAGATAATAGGTATTATTTTGGTCGCCTTTGCTGTTGCCTGAAAGTGTCCAGTTTTTACTGCTTGTTCGGGTGCAGGTTAAAGGGCAAACTGATGGTGAACAGTGAACAGTTAGTGGGCGTGCACCGTGCAGGTCGCAGGGTGATCGGCGCGGGCGGTCGTGGCGGATGCCGGGTGCCATATTCGGTCAGTGCACACTGTTGTTTACAGACGCGGTATCGCGAGGCCGCGTGACGTAGCGTCTAGACGGCGACCGCCCTCGCCCCCGCGGCCCGCTGCCCGCCGCCATGCACTCACTCGAGCACCGGTTTATCTTTCCAAACGGTAATGCTGCAACATAAAGCCTCTGATGCATCACCGATCGGCCTAGACACGAATTAGCCACTCCGAGGCCGATACATTTCATCTAACACGAAAGCGATACATTGTATTGCTAACTAAAATTCTTATGTTAATCATGACTTTTTATATATTAAATGTTATTGTTTATTACATTATAGAGTTTTATTAGGCCTGGCAGTCCCTGATAGGTTAAAGTAACATTTAGTTCGCGTAGAAATAGTAATAAGTTAGTGCTACAATATCTGCCTTTATTGCATACTAAAAGTATTCGCATCAATTGCAGTTTATGCACAACAGCACAATTATAATAATAATCAACTGTAAAACAGGACATGTAGAAGGGTGGTTCAAATTTTAGAATATTATTATATAAGATATATTATTATATTATTAAATAAGATAATAATATTGACAGTGTTTTAAATTTATAATAGAATAGCGGTCACACAGCCCAGAGACAATTGCGCTGCAAGTGATATTAATCATTCCTTACACCTAACCTAACTTGAACTAACACATTATAACATTTTGCTATATATGGCTTAGACAGAATTAATAATACAAGTATTTTCGTTCGTTATAGGTATTAATACAATTCAAATTATAATTAAAGCATATTTAAATATGCTGCTAATATTTTATCTGGGGCAGACGGCGGAGCGATTTCCGGGACAATCGGGTGACTGGCGGATGTATTGAAATACTAAAACCGCGATAGCGATCGTATATCGTAATGATGTAGTACTGAAATCGATTATATGTAGTAAGTATACCCTTCTTGCTATCTTTTTTTTAATATAAACTCCTTGCCATTTTATATACATATAAAATGGCAAGGAGTTTATATTAAAAAAAGATATTCATCATCATCAGTACAACCCAATCAACCCAATTATTCTACCATCAAACATCAACTTAGTATTGCTGTGTTCCGGTTTAAAGAGTGAGTGAGCCTTGTAATTACCATGTAAGGAGGTCGTCTTATTTGTCAATAGTGACAATATGTTATTGACGAATGTGGCTAACCATATAAATATGCATAAAAAGATTATGAGACCAAATTCGATATATTTGTCAAAATATTGACCAAAATGTAAATTAAAAATTACTAAATATGTTTTTCACAAAAAAAATATTGTTATTATCAGTTGCAAAATAATATTGGCAGTTCAAAAAAAGGAAGCGATACTTTTTTTGAACTGTCACCGCAACAAAAATGTTGTCTATTAGAATATTCATTCTAATAGACATAAATTTGAAATAAATTTATTTTATTTATTCAGCTTAATTATAGTTTATGAAACTACGAGCAATAAAAATGATAATAAGATTTGAGATGATAGAGACTAACAAATTGCGCTCTCTGTAATAGTCATCATATATCAACGTCTTAACTCAATCTAGTTTGGATCGCGTCATTAAGTATATAGACTACTTGAATCATTAGAATTTCTGTCTATTTAAGATATCCTAATTGGATTTAATAAGGCTTAAAACGTTAATTTATACTCCTGACAGAAATGAATGGCGAATACAAACACAACTTAATGCTTATCGTTTATCAAACCGTGATTTTTAATGCAATTTTTTTGTATTGGACACTGGTTTAAAGAGATAAGAGTCACAAATATAATTAAAGTAGGTAATAAGTTAGGCCACCTCCTTATTGCAACGAGATCGCGCAATGGGGAACATCAACATTAATTCTCGCTCATAATATGAGGCAGAAACAAATGACCTAGACAGTCAGTTATCACGTCTGTCTGGGCCATAATTGTGTGCTAGACAATTAAACTATCCTCGTTCGAATACATTTTTAAATTATTTTACACTAGATACACTTATAATGATTAAAACGCTGGCCAGTTTAGTGCCATTTATGTCAAATAGAAATGCTTCCAAATTAAATTAATAGTAAAAAAAATATTTTTTATTTAAATGTTCTGAAAATAAGAAAAAAACTCTCAAAAAAATGAAACGAAAATTAAATGAATTTTGTTACATCATGTCATTTCATATAATGTAAAAGCATGTCGTGAAATTTTCCTGTATTATATATTTTTTTTAAAGTCGACATGGCCCAGTGGTATGAACGCGTGAATCTTAGCCGATGAACGTGGGTTCAAACCCGGGCAAGCACCACTGAATGTTCATGTGCTTAATTTGTGATAATAATTCATCTCGTGCTTGACGGTGAAGGAAAACATCGTGAGGAAACCTGCATGTGTCTAATTTCACTGAAATTCTGCCACATGTGTATTCCACCAACCCGCATTGGAGCAGCGTGGTAGAATAAGCTCCTAACCTTCTCCTCAAAAAGGGAGAGGAGGCCTTAGCCCAGCAGTGGCACATTCACAGGCTGTTACTGTACTGTACTAAATGTAAATTTTTTTTTACAAAATATATACCTATATACATTTATTTATTATGCATCATTATTGAACGGTCGCTTGTATATTAATTACATAGCCAACCCTGAGTGTAGTAGCTACGTCATGTACGTAAAAATTAGAACGAGCTATCAAAGTTAAATATTTAAACAAATGTTTGTATGTATACACTATACCGTTGAGGAGTTCCTTTGTCTGGAGCCAAACCTAGATGTTGAATCAGATCATGCTTACAATAAAATTACTTTACTTTAGATTTCGTTTTTGATATAATTTTAATGGCCCTACTTATAACATTATACTTGAAAAAAAGTTAAACAAAGTATTTTCTTTCAAGTGTCAAATCAATAATGGCAGAAAGAAATAAATCAGTATTTAACTTAACAGCCGCTAAACAACGTCCATGAGTAAGTCCTTAGTTTTGTCACATACATTTAACAGTTACTTATAAAATACAGGTAAGTGCACATGCAGATTGCCTCACAATGTTTTCCTTCACCGCTGTGCATGAGATGAATATTAAGCACAAATTAAGCATATGAAAATTAAATAGTGCTTGTTCGGGTTTGAACCTGTATTCTTTGGCTTACTCGTCACTAACGGGTCTAATGGATAGCTAATCTAAGTCATTTTCTTTTATCTGTATAGGAAATACTTTATAATTATATTGTTACATATTATATTATATATTATTCGATTTATTTAAAGTTTACAAATGGAATGAATCGGTGTTCCTATATACCTAAATGTATAGTCTAGATACATAGTATACATAGTATACATATATCTATATCAAGATTTGCTAGTGCGTTTTCCTTAAATTCTCCAAATATTATTGTTTATTTAAATTCAACTCCTTAGAAGGCGTTTACATTAGTATTCATTTATTACTTAGATGGATGTCACCTAATTAAACCAAATACGAAGGCCATTTGCGAGGAGTCTAGGCAGACGCGCCCGTCTAGCGTCAAGCACAATGGACAATGCTAAATTATACCTACGGTAATCGGAGGTTCAAAAGCAAACTTCGTCGGTTCAATACAGGTTCAAGGTTAAATATGATAACCGTCTCATTTTAAGATAATGACCATTCGTTACGTCTTCGTAATGTAATGTGACTTGGAACGAATTAGCTATTTTGACATTTTATAATGTCAAGGATTGTTTTAAAAGAAGTCGATTAATGAAACTTACTTAATATATTTTAATATTTTTCAACTTTATAATTTCATTTCGAAATCAAGAGAGGAGGTTTTAAGGTTATTTAACAAATATGAAAAATAGTACACATAATATACATCAAAAATAGTATACAAACACCAAAGTAACCAATAATATAATTAAAATTATTACTAACTTCTTACTTCATTTCGTTCTTATTAAGTCTTTATTTAAATTTTAATAAATAGAATTTTAGTATGTTATATTATTTTTGACATTCTTATTATTAAGCTCTAAAAGTCATATTAGTATCAACTATATTAACTACATAAACTATTTCTCGATGGATCAAAAAATTAACACCATAAAATTATAAAATATGTATTTTTATGCATATAATATTGTTTTAAAAATTTATTAATATATGGAGCTAAAAATCATATTTTATTTACATGTGCACAGCCTCCGCATCAGTCGCGAGCACATTTCACACAAACAAATTAACATAAATAACCTCTATTAATTGATATAGGGCTTCAGATGGGTGAAAAATAAAATGCGAACGCTGAGTCCTTCGCTTAATTAGCGGTGTCGAATGTGCACGCGCGTGCCGATTACATATAAAAGAATGCGCCTGCGACCTGTGATGGGGGAGATTGCGCCAGACAGCTACCGAAATTTAGGTTAGGCGCTTTTTGCTGAGCGGGTGCCGATATATGCGCGAGCGCCGCTGAGAGGTCGATGAGCCCTGAGTTGCCCCCCGCGCCCCTCGCCAACCCTCGCGACCAGTTCCACCACAAGGTGCAGCGCCCGCAGCCGCTAACCCTATATACCTACCACCTGCCAGACACTTTGTGAGTATAACATATGAATGCCGACTTGCTACACGAACATGAAACAGCCTGAATAAAAATTACTCTACACAATATGAAATTGTGTGTATTTTCTCTAACGTCTATACTCGAAAAGTCATTTATTTACAATCAACAGAGACGAATGAAATGTATTTTATTTAATAAACATATTTTGAAAATAGAATATAACAACGATCCGAAAACATTAAAGTGAAAGTCGAAAAAGTTATTCTAATCCTTATCTATCTATATTATCTATCCTTAAAAAATGTTTGCATAACTAAAATTCAGGTAAATATCATGATTGCGATACAGACGAAGCTCGTCACGAAAACATACCTGTGTTTGTTTACGAACATTGAAAACCAAACAGATTGTAGTCTGAATAATAAAAGTTAATGACACATTTTTTTCAAGTCATGTCAATTTCAATTTTACTTTACTTTCATATGAATAAATGAGCTTTACATATATATATATAGCGGAAATAATTAGTTATTATAAACATGTTTTTTTATACGGAGTATATACGCCTATTCAAAATATGGCTATTATATATAAGTAATAAATAATAGTTTTATAAGTCCGTATGAAAGCATTTAATATACAATGTAAATATAATTTCAAACAATTGAATCACTGATACGAAAAGTACGCTGAACCCTTTTAAGATAAGAAAGGTGAAAACACGCTGGTCTGTTTTATTTAAAAATAAATTGCTATTTAATATTAAAACAAAATTCAAGTTTTTTTACGGTTTCTTCGTGAGTGTATAATTAGTTTATAAAATTCTAATGAGTAAATATGCAAAGACATCCAATTGAAACCTACAGCTGTCCGGAGAGAGCGACTGCTGCGTTTCTGCGACGTCTAGAGAGTTTAAATTACCTGCCACATCTAGAAACAGCACCGACAAGAAAATTACATTAAATTTGTATTCTGCAGTTTTTGAATATACTAATTTATTTTAACTAATTTATCTTCAAAATATATCAGAAATTATGCGTCATAATTAACACAATTCTCAACATAATTATACAATTGTTGTATTTTTAGAATTATCTATGATGATTATAAGATATATAATATATATTGTTTATAAGTAACAAATGTAACAATCATATATGTATACATTTTTTTAATATTGCAGTCAAAAATATAATTTAAACAGTAATGTGTTCGATCGCAATAAAAGGATTAGTACCTACAGGAAATATCAAGAAATAATGATTTTGGTTTGTCACGATTTAGTGAGCTATAAGTAGATATGTTCTAAGTATTCAAGGTGTCACGTCACAATGTAAGCGGAGCGCGTCTAGACAGACTGCAGACGAATTTTTAATACGGACTCGACCGCGGTCCCCATCTAGGTAACTGCGTAATACATACGTGTCTAGTCACTGAATATAAAAACAATGTGTTTATAATGCCCATTACAATATCGTTAACGTTTAAAGCGATAAAATGCGCAAAGCATATAATATGTGTAAATAACACACTGTCTGAACTAGCACCTTTTATCTGCAGTCTGCGAAATTAAAAAGTTGGCTATAAAAATTTACTAAATGTAAAACAGTTTTAATTAACACCAATAACAATAATTGTTTGCCATGAATTTTAAATAACTACGCAGTAGGTACATTTCCATATAACTATGAATACAAAGGTGTGAAGACGTAAATTGTATGCGAAGACTATCACTATCACTCACTATCGCCATCCCATAATAACATTTTTAGGTAAAATTTATCTTTACTGCTAAAATATGATTTGATCGGAACGTAATATTGTTACTTTAGTAGAGTAAAATATAATTATATATGATGTATTATGTTTACTAGCGCTGATAGACTCACAAAACTAAAAATAAACTCTACTTGATAGCAAAAACTAGGAAAAGATGAAAACGGAAAGGGAATATTAATACGTAAAAACGTTGAAATGATTATTTTGGATGGTAAAATTGAGGATTACTTCTTTTCTTACCATTAAGGTAAGGAAAGAAGAATAGGCTCGCAGATCGTGGAATGTTACTATAAATCCACTGGTGAATTTTAAAATGATATAAAAATGAGATGAAATAATGATAAAAAAATGAGGGGAGTAAAATTTGCTGTGCCGAGCATGAAAAATAGAAAAACCTTGGATGGATTCCGTTTAAATTCCAGCAGTAGTATGTTGCATGCATGTAGTAAGTTGTTAAAAGAGGACGGATGTAAGTGGCTAACTAGATAACCATTTTCAACTATTCGAAAATGGTATAATAAATACAAACGAGCTTAATAGGTGTTCGTTGACCTCGAAGTGGCGTATGACCGAGTGCTTCGTAATATCATTGATGAGCCCTGAAAGAGAAAGGTGTTCCCGGGAAATATATAACTCGAATGTTATACAACCCAACCTATTTACACATTAGATCGGCTGCTGGAACCAGCTATACCGTAAGGGTTTATGGGACTCCTGCCAGACTATCCATTACAAACTTTTCAGAACTTCTTTGGCATAGCTGTTCTGGTATAGCTAATTTATTTGACACTTAATTGTACTTACCGGAAATAAAACTGAAACAAAAAATCATCAATTGAAAAGTCTACCTAGTCATATACGCGTAGTTTTGAGCAGTTATTGTAATATAAAAACACGTGTTTACCATATAAATCAAATATCGACTTCACGTTACTATCATGAATTGAACTAATGCCGCTAAAACAAATTTATATAAAATAATAACTAAAGTTAATAAATATTATTCAGCGGTGACTGGGTCACACAAAACCATGCACATTATCCGTGCTGATTGAACTTCAAACTATGTACATTAGCATATCTAATGTGATGACTAACGTACATAGCAAGAAATCTAATTATAAATAATTGATAAATACAGCAATAAATACGGGTTTATTATTATTTATCTAAAAATATTCTTAAATTAAAGTGACATCGCTAACTTATTATTCTGCCATAAAATTCTTATACTAAAAAGTGATTAAAAATATTTCATGCTTGCACTTAAAAATTATCACAGCTTAACAATTATATAAAATACACTGGTTAAGGTGGTTGACGATGTTACACTCGTATTATTAATATTAAGCTTCTTTAGAACTATTTTTTATCTATTTTATTATAGTATAGTTTAATAGTAACAGCCTGTTAATGTCCCACTGCTGGGCTAAGGCCTCCCCTCCCTTTTGAGAAGAAGGTTTGGAGCTTATTCCACCACGCTGCTCCAATGCGGGTTGGTAGAATACACATGTGGCATAATTTCAATGAAATTAGCCACATGCAGGTTTCCTCACGATGTTTTCCTTCACCGTCAAGCATGAGATGAAAACGAACAAATCTTTCGCCTTTTTATTTTATTATAGCATAAATCTATTTATAAATGCGTCCCTATGACCTCTATGGTTATTACATTCTAATAAAACATGATCTATATTATGTATCTTACCACAACATTATTTTTTAGAATTTGAATTACTTTTTTCAACTAAAACATAAATAACATGAAGGACAAGTCGTTGAAACATGTCATAAATACCTTAAAAATTTATGTCATTAAGATATTTAAAAAAATGCTAGTACAATGTTAAAAGTCATGTTAAGTAAGTAGTTGCCAAGCTTGTTACATTATATATTATGTCATTCATTTAAAACTTTCATTAAAAAATAAGAATGATAAATTACAGGGATTACATTATTGATACAAACCTCAAACTGACATGGCATAGTGACTTGAATTATCTTTTTTTTTTATAGAATAGGAAGGTGGACGAGCATATGGGCCACCTGATGGTAAGTGGTCATCAAACGCCCTTAGACATTGGCATTGTAAGAAATGTCAACCATCGCTTATAGCCAATGCGCCACCAACCTTGGGAACTAAGATTTTATGTCCCTTATGCCTGTAATTACACTGGCTCACTCACCCTTCAAACCGGAACACAACAATATCAAGTACTGCTGTTTTGCGGTAGAATATCTGATGAGTGGGTGGTACCTACCCAGACGAGCTTGCACAAAGCCCTACCACCAGTAAAATCTCTATCTATCTATTTTCGTTCTGTAATGCAAAGGTGTTTCGTACTTTTACCTTGACATTTTCCAACTCTCCTTGATACCACGGATTGACAAGTCATTCTTTCAAATACACCACTAGACGAATCAATATGGCCATTTTTTTAAATATTATCCAAACGCGGATTATGTACGCAAATCTCCATACATTATACCCTTTTGGCATGCATTCTTCATGACACGCAAGGCACCTTAAGCAAAGGGAAATTTAATGTAAAGGGTTCCTAGAGAATTAATGTAGAGGATTTATAGAGAGGAGGAAGAATACTAATTTATTAATATTGTATTGGGATTATATAAAACGTGACTTAGTTAAGAGGCAATATTATAATACAAAAACTGTTATATTCATTTTAAATCCATAATAAAAACCGAATCATATGTTCAGTTCATTATAATCTAATGATTCGTTTATTAATTGATTACGTTCGATGAAATTGGCTTAAACTCAATATTACCGTTTGATCTTAAGATATTCAAGATAAAAGAAACATCAACATGTTTAGTACGTACATACGTCAACACGAGGCATTAACTTCGATACGTTTAACATTAACATTAATTCACCAATAAACTTTCTATTTTAAGGAAAATAAATGTTACAAACACGATCAATTTAATATTTATATCAACGTAAAATATTCTAGTGGTTGACAATAGCCACACCACCAGACCGCTAATCAGACTGTTTTCATGATATGACTATGTGCGCTAGGTCATACGTGGATCGGCTTTTTATGGACGGCGGCGGGGGAAAGCCCAGCTATTTACCAACCGCGTTTCTAGACTATGACTATGTGTCTAGACGTCTGTTCCTGGAGGTCATGGGCCAGCCGCTTTCACGTATTAAGCCAAATAATTCGATTTACGACCTAATTAATCATGACGTAATTATGAAACAATGTGCGATGTTTACTTTGCCCTAAATAAAACTGTGTACTATGTCATTATATGTAGAAAGAAATATGACGCATGGAGTGACGTAAAGCGACTGCATTTTCTTGGAATCAGAGAAACGTGTGTAGCAGACTCGATTGAAGTAATTCTTGGATAAAATAGAACAGACTAAGCATGCACTTGTGTTCAAAAAACAAAAAAGAATATTTTTATACCACCCCACTACTTCAGTTAAATTTGTTTTTTTTTTGTCTAAAGTAGAAACAAATTTAAATAAGTTTTATAATGTCTGATGAGAATGATCAAAAAACCTTCAAAAGAAGTGGAGTAATAAACAAACTTCGCAGTGGTTAACTTTCTCATTATAAATAGGTAAACGAAGTCAAATTTTCAGTTTTTTAGGTCCAGTGTTTTCCACACATCGATGAATTAGTAGCACAGTCATTACATTTTGAATTTTGAAATATATATTACTTAATACCTATATTATATATATTATAGAGCTTTATCCATGTGTATTCATGATCGCCTGGTTGCAGTCTAGTCGCCGAATGCCTTCGGCAGGTGGCTGTTTCCACTCCTGTACTAATATGCCACTTATTTATAGCCTTACCACACATACAATATCGTGGTGCTTTGGCTTGCTTTATTTATTACGCTACTTGTGCTAGCGCAGTGTGGTCGTACAACTCGTCAGAGCCGTCTCGTATTTTATAATTTCTGCAGTTTACTTTTTTGTCCGTCTGCCGTACTCGAAGCGATCGTCAATTGTTCTAGCTGAAAGCAATTTAATCTTGATAAAATTATTTAGATATTATATATACATTATAGCCAATAAAGTATTAATGACTGTTATGACCAATTTAACTTTTGACATTCAAAGTTTTAATTGAAAATTAAATCATTTATGACATAAGAAATATACTACCACGAGAATATAACAAAATACTTCGGTGATCGTTTAATTATATTCAAAAGATGTGAAAACAGTATTGAATGCATTAAAAAATATATATCATTGACAATTCAAATGTTTTTTGCATAATATGCTCATCTGGCATTGAAGCAGCATCGCCGGACAGCAATAACAGCAGGTGGTCGGTGCAGTGAAAGGAGCGGCCGTGGGGAGTGAGGGGTTCGCGGCGGGGAAGGTGAGGTTAGTATGCGGGGAACGAAGCGGTGCAGCGCGGGAAGGGAGTCGTCTAGACAGGCCGCAGACGCACGGAGGCTGCGCCGCGCCCGGCTCTGACGCACACACTCACACGTTGCATCGCTCGGTTACATTGCACAGTGGCACACAACAACGTTGCAGTGACCTCTACCACTCAAAGTACAATGCATCTAGAATCGATTAATAATATATAATGTTTGGAATGCACATTTTTATTTTTAAACATTTTATTATTTAATAAAGTGTATTAGTGATGGTATATTAAGATTTATTAGTTTTTAGTTTTAAAAAACCAAAATGATAAGTCGAATAAAATATGTATATATTTACCGTAAATATAATCTTACATATTTACATTTGTGTTTAGCTACGTTTATGGGACAAGTAAATTAAAATTAAATTGAAATGGATGGTTAATGGTATAATTTTCAGATGCAGTAATGACCAAACTCTTTTCCAAATATGAGCAACCACTTGAATCTAAAGATGTATCTCTAGAACTAAACAGAATTAATTATAAAATAGAGATACCTAAACATGCTTGCATACGTAAGAAAAGCATGGACTTATTGGATGGAGGGAGATATATTCGACAAAAAATAATATAACATTTATTTACATTAAAGTCTCATCTAAATACAAATAAAAATTAAAAATGGTGACTGTATAAGTCGTGACCGCGTGGAATGGTGGCTGGAATGCTAGCAGCATTTCAAAATATTCAACGAAGACAAAACAACCGAATATTCTATTAGTTCTATAATATTACTTTTACTCATTGTACAAACGTTACTATATAAACTGTACTATTTTTACATTAAAAATAAAGCTAATTATATTTATGTTGATCAAAACAAATACAAGCAATAATATAATGAAAGATTAAAAAAATGTTTGTAAATATTCCTCAATTGATTAAATCACTTATGCCCTTACTTATAAACTGTGCTTTGCATGTGTTTAATTCAACAAGGACTGCTCTCTTTCTATAGACATTCAAAAGGAAACACAGCATTATTTTAGCAAACACCGCTAAATAACGTGTATAAGTAAGGCTGTTATATTCATATATTTTCAAACAAAAATATCACGAATTGAATTTTAGATATGTATAGACGATTTAATAATGACTAAAAATTATATTGAAATTTACACATTTAAATTACGTTCATATGTATTTAAAAAACAACACCGTAAGTAGATAATTAAAATGTATTTATGTATAATACTTCAAAAATTATTTTATTAATCTTTAATTACGAAAATTTATAGCATAAAGATGATTCGTTGTTATACATAGGTATAATATTAATTATAAGAGTCAAAGGTATATACATTTTATAAATAAAACCTTGAATTACTAATAAATAGTACCTATTGTAGGTAGTACTATTAGGCAAAACATTCTCAATACTGACTTTCCATTTTTAAATAAAACAACTTGTAATTATACTAATCTAGCAATTTCAAATAATTAATTAAAATAAATACAATTAGAAAATAACAATTCGTATGCTTTATCACAAATTAAAAGAGATCTATAGATTTTGATACGTAACTGGATGTATCGCATTGTGAAGTCGGGACTGAATTGGAATCTGAACAGGAAGTCTGGTTGGTTATACTTTTTTCATTATTGCTCCGGCAGGTATAGGCTTGCATTTGGATGCGATGCAACCTGAACATAATCTCGTTAGTGTATATATAAAATAGTGTAACAGAACTCTTTTACTTTTAGTTTAGTTTAAGGTTAACTATTTTAAAATGCACATTCAATGTTTGCACTTAAATAGTTAAAAATATATAAATATTTAATTAATAATTGTATAAATTGCTTATAAATTAATTGAAATACTTCATTGTATTTTTTTTATAATTTTAGAATATATATTATATTAAAAGTGACCCGTTGTTTTAACCCAAAACCCTAAAAAATATTATTATAAAATTTATCATTCAACGCCAGTATTATGGGTAGACAACAACAGAAAGCTACTCGATAATGCCATGGTTGCAACACAGACCGGCGACGAACGGGTCGATGCTCGCCACAAAGATAATGTGGATTGATTAACGCTACCAACTCACAATGTAATTCCGGAGATTTATTTTTAAAAATACGCATGACGGAGATGGGATGGGACCTAGTGAAAAGGCATGATAGAATATGGGATTAAAATAAAAGATCTAAAATTATATTCACTCTTAATAATGTATGCTTTAAATACTATTTAACAGTAACAGCTTGTTAATGTCCCACTGCTGCTCACGATGTTTTCCTTCACCGTCAAGCAAGAGATGAATTATAACAAAAATTAAGCACATGAAAATTCAGTGGTGCCCGGGTTTGACCCGCGAGCATCGCTTAAGATTCATGCGTTCTTACCACTGGGCCATCTCAAAACTATTTAAAGTATACATTATTAAGAGTTTTTGGTTCAATTCTTTTTACATATTTATATACGGTTAGATAAAATTGTTATTTCTTCTTCTGATTTAAATCAATCTTTTTTATAAATATTATTCTTGTGAATTTTTATGAGTTTGTGAATCATGTTGCCGGCATTATGTACCTCTATCCGTGGTCACTTTGTAAACTAGAAACCATTTTTTTCACTATACTCTGGAAACTTTTATTTTGCAGGATACAAATACTACTCACGATGACGAGTTTTAATGAATCCAACCATTTTGTTTCATCATGCGTGTACAGACAGACAGTTTTGTAACATCTATAGGAGTTTTGTATGTATGGGCTTTGTATGTGAACAATTATTATTATAAAAACATTGTCAGTGACGTAATTATTGACAATAGGTAATAATAACCTATCACAGGGAAATTATTCACATTGATAGCATACGACCTTACATACATACGAGTATGTACAAAAGTTTTAAGCGGATGTTTGGTCAATCGTTTATTTCTCTCTTTCTGCCATTATTGATTAGACATTCGAAAGACACAGCACTGTTTAAATTGTCATCCCCTAAACAATATTTATAAGTTCATGTTTATTTTTTTATTTTAACAACCAGCATTGGAACAGCGCGGTGGAATGAGCCCAAAACCTGCAAAAGGGGAGGAAGCCTTAACCCAGTAATGGTACGAACATGCGGTTACTTTGAAGTATAAACCAAATCTCACAATTCGCCGCTAAATGCTGGATTTTAAACGTTATGTCCCATGTGCCTGTTATTTAATCAAGCTTACTCACCCCTTTCTTTTTTTTTTGCTGAAAAAACGTGTTACGCGTTTCTCCCACGGAAATAGTGGTATGTGGGGCTCGCCGGTGTCCAAGGCGCCGAGTGCGCCCCGAACATCGGAATACCCACTTAAAAACCAGCGGTACCCTTTCCGTCTTGACGAGGAGCGCCACGGGATGAAGCTTACTCACCCTGACTTGAAAACAGTGAAACAAAGTATTATTGTTTCGCGGTATAGGGGACTGCACTAACGCCTACCACTGGTAAATATTAGATTTTTTCCGTAAGACAATTTATTATCAAACAAGATATAGAAAAAACTCTATCTTCTAAAAGTAGTAGGCAATTTTTTATATAAAAATATATGTATATCGTGATTAAAAAAATAGCACAGAATAAAATACTTATTTTACCCATACGAAGTACATTATATAAGCTTAGGACATAATTATTGTTCTAACAATTTTAGCTCATTACTTTTTCAGGTAAAGTCTAAAACATGAAATTGTGGTACTTTTTGTATATCAATAATATTTTTCTTCATTTTTATGCACTATCTGAATTATTCATGGATCCATTAAGCCAATAAATTATTTATGAACGCCTTTATAGTTATTATTATGCATTGTGTAATTTCTAACCTTTTATTGCACATATATTTTGTCAAAGCAAAAAATAAGGCGTGTTGTGATACCTGTTACGAATAAATAAATAATAATTGCTGAATAATTGGTGAGTTTTATTCGTATGTATTACAATGTTAAAGCGGTGAGAATGATAGACATACAAACACATAGTTTTTATTTATTTATTTTTATTCGGCTCTAAGTAGCCTCTCCGCTTGAACAATTGCTTTTTAAATACGGGCTTATATTCGTGAAAGAGAATGGATAGTTTTTTTAGTGTGCTAGCTTAAACACTTTTATTTGAAAATAAATCCTTGAATAAAGAGACGCAGAGCCGAAATGGTCCTTCGGTGGTTAATACGTGAATCTTAACAAATGGTTGCGGGTTCTAGCCCAGGGAACCAAGTTTACATGGCTTTTAATTTATGAGGAAGACCTCACCAAGCACGACATAAATTAAGAATACATATATAGAAACCGTATGTGTCAGATATAATTCTCTTACATGTATTCACCAACCCGCAATGCAATGGAATAACGTGGTGAAATAAGCTCCTTATAATCTTCTTTTCGAGAGAAGAGAAGCCAGTGGTGTAGCTTTCTTTAGAAAATAATTTTTAAAATTAGTTTAGTAGTTTTTGAGTTTATCCATTACAAACAAACATCCAAAAAAATCTAATTTCACCTTTTGATAATATTAGTATAGATAAATAATTATATTTTGCTATAGGAAAATCGGCTACTAGCAATAGGGTCGGCCTGTTCTTATTTGTAATTTTTATTTAATTTTATGTGTGCTATTTATATATTCTATTCGATTCTATGGCTAGATTTTTTTTCGACTTCTGCTTTCGATGAAACAGAGGTAAATATTGTTTTGCTTTTGTTACTATTGTATGAAATTAGTCGTAATCGGTTGAAATCAGTTGAGACAAAATTTAAAATATAAACAGCGCCATCAATGTTTTTTTTGAGTAAGCCTATATTTTAAGTTAGACCTTTAACAAAACATCGGTGAGAACAAGATTCAATTCCATGCAGTAATTTTTTCGCGATGCGGGTACAAACAAACAGATAGACAAACAGACAAAAAATCTAAAAACTGTTGTTTTAGCTTATGTTGCTTTAATAAAGATATTCATTTTTCTCCAACAATATACAGACATCGGCCTGTTACAATTTTATATATATAATTTATAATACAAAATATTACATAAAGTTTAATGGTACCTTTAGTCTCGAACAAAACTTGCATGTTGCGGCTTAGGTGCACGTAATAAGCCTTTTTTTGCGTCATAGACCGTGAAAACGAAATATACCGCAAAAAAAAATTGTACGTCTTGTTCATAGCCTACGACTTCGATAAAAACAATTGACGTGGACAATTTCTATTGTAATATTACGTCATTTTAAAAATATACTTTTAAGGCATTATTTTTTGTACAATGATCCTTTTAACGCTGTATTTTTTAACATTGGTGTAAGCTCTGTAATAGATACAATAAAATAAACAGCAAAATAATAATTATTTTAAATAAATTAAATATATCAGCGAACTACATATGATTTAAAGTTTAGTTTATTTAAATTATAATACTATTTAGATTCTTTATTGTACCTTTAATTTATGTAGCGTAGCATTTTCGTAGCGTATCCGTTAATAGATGAATATTAGTCAGACAATCTGCTTGTACTTTGATGTATATTGCTGTATTTGTATAGTAATTGACTTATTTATATATATTTATTTTAAACAGCATGACCTTAAAACTTCTCCTCATACCGTAGCATGGAGTTACGCAGAGCTACGGCATAGTTACATATCATTTGATTTCATTGCTTCATTAAAAAATGCATTTATTTAATCAATACTTTAAGGTAGAGCATTTGGAATTGTCAACGATCAAGACCATCCTTACCGACCGACTTGATCCTTTGGATCTGCGTAGAGATGTCGGATCACTCTGCATCCTCTATCGCATATATCACGGGGAATGTTTTGATGAATTGTTTGGATTAGTCACAGCCGCCGAATTTTACGACCGGACATCGCGCCAGAACTTTAATTTCGGCCCTCATCACTTCGATGCCTGAAAATCTACAACAGCGCGATTTTAAGGCATTTCCTGCCTCGCACAACCACTCTGAGAAACCAGCTTTCGCCGGTGACTTTTCGGAACCGACATGACATAGAAACCTTTAAGAAATCTGCATACACATTCCTTAAAGGCACCTGCATGCCTTCGGGTATTGTAGGTGGCCATGGGTGGTGGTAGTCACTTTCCATCAGGTAAGCCTTCTGCTCGTTTGCCTCCTTACATACAAAATAGAATAATATATATGTTAATATCGCCATTGTATTTCTCATCTATTGGATGCAACAGTAATTATAAGTTTCTTAACCAGTAAAAAAATATCTGTTCACTTAAAAAATAAAAAGTATTTTTTTTTATTATATTCTACAATTGATAATTATACTAGGTGCTTAAAAGACTCTAAGTATATCATCATCACATATATCATCATATGGTTGCGCATGCGTATTTACAAGTAGGTATAAGGTATCCAATCAATATTATATATTAATATATATGTATGTATTATTATATATTATAAATCTTAGATTATTGACTATTTCAACAGGTTAACTGAAGTTACTTAAATTTATGTCACCAGAATCTAATAATGAAACCGATCTCGTATTTTATTAGTTATAAAAAATGTATTCGTCGTTCTTTGTGATCTTCCAATAGCTGTAGCGTAACGAAAATTCTCGTTTTCTTCTTGCTTCTTTAAATATTTATTCAGTTTTATTAGATTTGCACACATGTTAGCTTTATAGTAATGTGTCGTATAAAAGACATCAACGAGTTGACATATAAAGGGTTAAAATTTTAGGCATTCTAAGGAAACATAATAGAACCTTTCGAAAAAATCGATAGATACAAGTTTAAACATTATTATTTATAGAAATGGGGGTATTTCAGTCAATTAATATAAATAAATGCTATTATATTAAAATTATATTACTTATCATATATAATATCACTTTCTATCAGATATATCTGATATATATATTAAGGGTAAAAGTAAAAAAAACAAAGCGGGGTTAAATAATAGTATTTAATAATTGCATAAATATATTAATATTATTGTAAATTAATTACAGATATAGGGCTCACATATCACATTGATAATGCAAGTGCCCGTAAAAGCGTCGTAAATAAAAAGACAATTCGTAAATTGCAAAATGTAATTGCAGGCGCTGGCGGCGAGCGGCGGCGGCGCGCCGAGCACCCGTGCTAATGAAAATTTAAAGTAACCGGTGCGGGCACTCATTGTTACCCAAGTTATAAGCTACAAATTAAAAATAAATTAATTAGTTATATATTATATTATGTATAATACAAAAGAGCCGCTAAATGTCCCACTGACAGACAAAGACATCCCCTCCTTTGTGAAGGAAAAGGTTCTATATTAAAGGTTCTAAATGTAAAGAAAAAGCAATTTCGAAATAAAAGTATAATTGTATAACCCATAATTATAAATGTTACGCTTACACAATGTTTTTTTTTAAATTATCTTTTTATCAATTTATCAAAAAATATTCACTTTAATTTAACTTTACTACGATTTCGTAATAAATGTAAGTCCTTTCAGACAATATTCTTATTGCCGGTATATTATTTTAATGAAAATTACGTATCGCTTATGTATTGCATCAAACATCGTGAAAGGGTGTGCGGTGGCGAGAGGGCGGGGGCAGTGGCCACATGCTCCGGTGCATCGCGACCTCGGTGCACTGACCCTAGTGCAGCTTGTAGCCTATGTCACAAGCCCACATGTACAAATATGTACATGAACAAAACATCTATATAGCATAATGCTTAATATGTAACTAACGTAAGTTATATATTTAGTATATTTTCAGATATAATATATATTTTCATCTTTATGGTGAAATTAAAATTAAATCTTATTTTTAATTAATTAGAAACTATAAAATATTAAAATATACTCGTAATAACGTGGTCAGCTATATAAAACAAATTTCATATACAGGGTATGGTGTTACTAACCTACATAATGCTCCAGATTCCCATGATAGCAATGAATAGCTTAGAAAAACCCTTTACTTTTGTATCATTACTTTTCTTCTGAATAGAGCAATCAAAGAAATATTTTTAAATAACTATAAATTTCTATAATGTCTATAAAAATATTTTTATATAATATTTCATTATTCGACATTAAAAACAAACGTTTTCAAATAAATAGTTTTATTAATTAACTAAAATCGAATTCGACATATTTTTGTTGGCAATATGTAAAATCTTAAATCATACTATTCTAAGATTTGTCTAAATGTAAGAGACAAATTTTCAGTATAACCTAGTATAGTATATGTATATTGTATTTTATAACTTTGAATATATTACACATAATATTTGTATTATCAGCTTCGAATTCAGTTTGTAACGAAAATCCTTCAAAATCTGTCATTTAAACGTACATACGCCTCTTTGAATTATAGATGTAAAAGATTTAAATTAATATTATATTTTAGGAGCGACATAGGATGGACACATAGGATATTGGATTAAATAACACAACAACTATTGAAACTCATTAATTACATTTCTTACACTGTCGTGTTCGTTTAACATTACTACATATTATGTTTATTAGTGTTTGGTACCCATTTTACATATAATTTTGTTTTCATTTTCTCAAAATCAGAGCAATGCCTTTTGCCAATGACGTGACCATGTTCAGAGCATAATACGATTTTTTTATTTCTAATAGCAGCTAAAAAAACCTTGCTTTCTAGTTTATCTAACAAAAACAAGCTTAGCGTTGGTATCTCATTTTAATTAAAATGCTTCTCGTAGCTTATGCTTACGGATCATCGGCTAGTTTTTATTCTGTTAACTAGGATTTATTATTAGTCACAGCAGCTAACGTAAGCCATTTTCTTACGATTTTCGTCATTTATTTAGTCAATATTCCGTTGTACATAAGTTTCATGGCGGGATTATGCAGTCATAAATTATTAGCAATTACCTCTTAAGCTAAGAGTTATATTCTTAATTGTATCATTATAGTCAATTTAAGCTGGGCAATGTATTGAAATGATTAATTAACCATTAGGAGTATGAATGCAACAGTACCTTTACATATAATACATCGTGAAAATACAAAGTTTTGTGTGTCTCGTGCTTACATTGTCATTTAGTCACCTCCTCACCGCAGTCTCCAAGACTACAAATAGATAAATGTTCAAAACTGCAATTTGCAGTATTTTTTAAACAACATAACTGAAATTAGTTGAACCCCTTGAGTAATAATGTAAAAACTCAAATAAATCATTGGGGAAATGCTGCTAGTATTCTTGCATCATTTTTTCATTCATTCCATGAGGTAGTATTGTGTACAGTAGCTATTTCAAATTTTAATTAATATATATACTTATGGTCGTCAACACATACAAGTTTTTGAAATCACAGTTAGTTCAATGACTTTAATACGATTTTTATATACCCTGGATCTGCGCCACATGCGTTCAGTCTATTGAATATACTTCATCCTATTATATGAAATAGTATAAGTATAAATCCATAAATATAATAGTGCTAGGTAGAATCCTCTTCTCCTTTCCTCAAAATAAGAGATTTTGAAGTATTCTCCGCCACGCTGCCCCATTGCAAGTTGATGGATGCCCATGCAGCAGGACTTCATCAGTGGTACTTGTCCAGTTTGTACTTTCTCAGATTTTAACCTGTGCCTTCATTAGACCATCTCGACTTAAAAATGAGATCTTTCTGGTATAGCCACGTAAGTCAATTTCATATAAAGACCAACCAAGTAGCTCGGGTATATTATATTGCACACCTGTGCATCGTACTTACAAGTATGTTCGCAAACACAGGAACACTTTCTATTCCATCTTATACGATTGATATAATAGATAATATAACTTGTTGATATATATTAAATATGAAGGCGAAAGTGTTAGCAAGCCAAATCTCTTGCCATTTTTTTATATTGTTTGTAACGTAAAGTTAACAATTTATCAACTCGTATAACATCGTTATAAATGTTAGTAATTGAAGTGCGATAGATAATGCACTCGTATTTCAACCTCTTTGAAAGTATTAACCAATAATATGAGTGAATAAACAATTACTGATTATTTTACTATCTACGCTTATCTTATAGAAAAATAATAGACACCACAATGTTTTTGATCGATTGATATTCTTGTCGGTAATACTTGTTACATATAGATATTAGATGTCGAGTTTCCTTTACTATGGATACCTTAAACAATTATTACCTACATCATATTTATTAATTTTTACAAATAATAAGACTGAAGGTAAATTCAAAAGAATAATAATTATACAGGTGGAAGTTCCCGACGTATGAGAGTTCAACGTAATGTCAAACACCTATCTATATCAGAAATAATTTTACGTCTAAATATAAACCATGCATAAGAATTCACAACACAGTGCGCGAGACAGTGAGATAGTGCGAGTCTCTGTTTCCTTGCCAATTGCTGCGACATTGTATCTATTGACACGGACCGAACCACGTTGGCCGACGACTATTTTAAGTGGAGAAACGGCGCACATGTCGCGCGGTAAATCGCGTCGCAGGTCCTTCGAATGTTTGGACGTTGGTCAAGCCCTCTTAATGAAAAAATAATCATCCCGTATGAGGACATCGACGTCCGCAGTTAAGTCGTCGATACGTGCGGCCGCGCTACATATCGCATCACCGCCCGCCCGCAATTTCACGTAAAATTGGCAGCGCGCGGCGGGCGGGCAGCGGCGGCGCGGAGCGTCGCTCCCGAAATAGTGTTCGGGCGCGGTCGTGCACCGTCGGAAGCGGCGCCCCAGTCGCCTTGTGGCAGCGCGCGCGCACCCGCGTCGCGTCCTAACCGCCATCTGCGTCACCGCACGCACGCCCGCCCGACGGAGCGAGGGCACGAACGTACTGCACGGCTCCACGGTGCGCGTATTTCGGTCGCGAGGAGGCCCCGGGCCGCGTCGGGCGCGCTGCCCGCGCGCTGGCCGCCGTGCTCTGGTGGTGGTGCGTGGCGCTGCTGCGGCTGGTCGCGCTCTGCGCGCCTCCCCCCGGCTCGTCCGGCGTCGGCGCGCCGCCGCCGCCTTCCCCCGCCCGCGCCGCGGAAGATGCGCCCTCGGCGCCGGCTTGCGCGGCCTGCGCAGGTGCGTCCTCCAACGCTACCGAATCGACGCCGCCGACGCCGACGCCTGCGGTCGATCCGCTCTCACACACCGGTCAGTAATTCTGTCCGCTCGAGCTGGCTATACTCATACCATGTCATTAATATTCATAAATGAACTGTACCTCCACATGTAGTCACATTCAACACTTTTTAAATTACATGAAATATTTCAATGAGAGATTGTGCAAAACTTTACGTAAGAAACGATATCCAAAGAATTAATATATTACTATTTCATAAGTAGAAACATCATGTGAATTTATATCTCAATATTATATAATGTGTATACTTAAGTAGTGAAAAAAGAACTTCCATATCAATAATTATTAGCGGGATGGTCAGTATTAGCTACCCATCCCTGCTTCGGACGGGTAGAATAAGGTATAAATTTTATATTTAAGGACAAACAAACAAAATAAAAAATCTCTGGACAGGAACCTTCGCGGGCGTATGCAGAACAACTAACTAAAGTTTCTACCTCAATCAAATGAATTGTTTAGCAACGCATAGATGGCGAACCTACAAACGTATATAGCAAAAGTATATAGCATTCTAACATTCACCAACTACCTGCTTAATTAATCTTGAGTAGCTCTTTAGATCGTTTGTTAACAAAAAATACCGTAGCTAAAAACCTTATATATATAAAAGAAAGTTATTTGTTATTAAAGAAATATAATATAAAAGCTTACGTTGGCTATACATATTTATAACCAGAGGAGCTTCCAGTACGCTCGCGCCCTACTGCAAAAAAAATCAATACGAACCTCAGTCACCGCCCACACGTCGGTTGACTTTATCAAGACTGACACAACACCTAATAAAACTATACATACTCGTAGATAACGACTGCTCGTAGACAAAACAACATTGTGCGATAAGATGGGTAGGTAATCTTAAAGGTGTAGTAAATATAGTATGAAAAAAGCAGGTAGTATTTTCGCAAAGGATTCGCCAATGTGGGTTATCAGAGCGAAGGTTCCGTCGCATGCAAACACCCCTCGCCCTAAGAAGCCTGCCTCCCTCTTCCCTCATATAAGTCTTGACTTCACATTGCGCAGATAACGAGGTCCTCAGCACAAGAGCTCGGAGCTCATTTTGATATCTAGACTTACAATATTGCTGCGTAATGCTTCTTGGAATTCAATACTTGTTATATTATCGCGTAGACAGGTCACAGTGACAATTAAGCGGCTGCGATAACCATTCAACTGCTGTGATAAGCGGGAACAATGTAAATGTATATTAAGGTCTTACGAACATTAATTTTGCAATTATTAACACTAGTTCTCGCTCAATGGTCGCGATTCGATCATAATTGTTATTGAAATTGCGGGAAATTGAGGAAAACATATGTATTCATAAGAACTTGCATGTTACGAAATATTTGTTTTCTACTCTCATTTCCAAAACGTTTTTATTGCCAACAGTAAAAATAAAGAAAATCGTTTGACGAACAAAGGAGAAAAAGGTACGGAATTGTTTCGTTAAATAAAAACCTCGAATAGATCTTTATAAAAATAGAACACCAAATCATACCAATAGATGTAAAATACTTTTAAAAATCCAAATAACACAATTGAACACATTCAACGAATCACACGTCGCGCCATTAATGAATTAATGACTTTACCTTTCTGTCCACCAACATATACGTTACGATATATATTTACGTATATCGTATATACGATATACGTAAATATATACTGAATTGCAAAAAATAAACTAATTATATGCGTTGTAAAAAATGGTGAACCACGTTGATAAATGTTTATTCATTTATCAACGCGGTTCAAGTATATGTATGATGATTTTACAGATTGAAAAGCAAGGTTATGTGTTGGTAACAAAGCCTTGCTTCACATATCTTGACTTAATCTTTTAATTACTTTGGTGTTCACGTGCTGTTTACGTTAACGTGTAAATCGATGCCAGGAATAGCTAACCCCTGTTTGCTTGTAGCCTATAAGATGCATATTAAATTAAAAAAATATATGACTTGAAGTTAAATCTAAATTTCATTAATAAAACCAAAATAGCTCTTCATTTTGGCCAAAAAAAATTAAGTAAATAAGCTGAAATTAGTTTATCGTGACGTGCGGTTTTTCATTCGTGAAAAACTGCAAACTGTCATTGAACTATCATAATATTTTATTTCTTTAGTTCCAATTTTAACATAATCTAGTATATATTTATGTATGTATACATAGAATATAGTCAGTAGCGGATTTACATATTTTCTACGTACAGGCTATTGAGTTTTGGACCTTTTATTTAGATTCCGCATAAAATAGATTATAGGTCACATGTACAGTGAAAACTATGAGGAAAAATCATAGATAAGGTCTTAAGATTTTTTTTATGATCAGTTAGCTGCCTTAGTTTTTTTTTTTATAGAATAGGAAGGTGGACGAGCATATGGGCCACCTGATGGTAAGTGGTCACCAAACGCCCTTAGACATTGGCATTGTAAGAAATGTCAACCATCGCTTACAGCCAATGCGCCACCAACCTTGGGAACTAAGATTTTATGTCCATTGTGCCTGTAATTACACTGGCTCACTCACCCTTCAAACCGGAACACAACAATATTAAGTATTGCTGTTTTGCGGTAGAATATCTGATGAGTGGGTGGTACCTACCCAGACGAGCTTGCACAAAGCCCTACCACCAGTAAACATTTATGTATCAGTTGTAACATAATTAAAACACTTGGTCCCTAAATTAACTGCCCCTCAATTTTCCGCCCTAGGTTTAAAACAACTCGGGCTACTACAGGTTTTGCTGTATGTAAGAGAGAAAACTAACTTTTCATTGGTCTAGTGTCTAGCTTATAACGACGGCTGTATATCCTAAAATCCCGGACTAAAATCAAAGTTGAGATAGTAAATGTAATTGTTGAAAGGTTTTCTTCGTCTTATTATGCTCACGCAGTCTGAATAGGTATAGATAATACGTATAGATGTTCCAGGTGGAAATAAATAGAATTACTCGCTTATTAATTTGGTTGGACTTACGATTCGCAAGTCCAACCAAGTAAAGTAGCCCCACATAAGTTATGAAGATATATTTTATTAACAAACTAGAGTCACACCTTTTGTTTTTACTGGCTAAAGAAAAAACATGATGCATTCCATGTCTTAATTGTAAATAGATTTGTCTTGCTTAACTGTTTGATTGAAAAACGACAAATTCAGGGTCAGTATTTTTGTTAATTTTTAAGTGATAGTTATAAATAAATTAGGTTAATAGTTACATTATATATGTAGGCTTGAGTAAACTTAAAGCGCTCAATTAAAAGAACGTTGTTTAAAAACAAGTAACTAATTCCCCAGCTATTCACCATGATATTACCCATTTCTTAAAATAAATAACAATTGCCTTTTAATTATTTAATAAAAAATAGTATTATTTATTTATTTATTATAATATCAACATCAACAAGAAGTACACTAATAAATACAATTGAGTCTTTAAAAATGACGTTATACAAATCAAGTTTCTTCTAAATTATAGGTGTTGCAAAATATATCTTAAAAATCAAAATATTTATAACAAATAGAAAAGACGTTAACAATTAAATTAATATAAAATTATCACTTGATTGGTATAAAATGAATAAAATATAAATATCTGAGAACATTTAAATTTTTTGAATATTAATTATTTGATTAAAAGCAAACAATAGTAAGAGGTACATTTATACATAAAGAAAAAGATGTTAAAAACAAAAATTTATACATTATTATTGAGGAAAAAAAAAGATATTTTTTTACGAAACTGATTCAAATTGTCATTAAAAATATCAATTATAGTGTATAAATATATAATTGTTTCGCATATATTTCTCAATAAAATTATTAAGTCGAATTGATAGCGTCCTATTTATTTTCAGTTGGCTAACCGAGAGTATAAAGTTACACTATATCAATTAAATTAATAACGTGTCAAACATTAAAAGATCGCGGGACTGAAGTAATAAATATAAAAACATTGTGTCTTGCTTAACTTAAAGCTTAACATTTATGATTTAAGGACAAATTAATGAAGAATCTAATTCATTCATTAAAAAATACTTAACAGATAAACTAAGTCTTATTAGAATTGAGCGACTGAACGTTTGAAAATCCTTACCGTGGACGTGGTCAAAAGACAGATAGAATTTACTCGTTAAAAAGTCCTATATAAAACATTTTACTATAAAGTTATGTTCACACCCATTCAAATTTTTTTTAATTTTTAATTATTTAAAATTTATATCTTTTAGATATAAGTTCGCATATTAAAATGAATTGTAACTGATTGGCATAACTTTGTATTCATATTATGAAAATGGTAACTACTGCTGATCTCGGTAGAATCTACATTCCGAACCGGTGGTAGCTTTACGAGTACATTAATATAATTATTTAAAAAGAAAATTCAAGTGCCTGTTAAAGCAGACTTGAGTAAAGTCAAGAGACTTGGGTCAAATCAATATATTGATTTAATTTGACAATATATATCAATGATTAAATATTTATCATAATACTGTGACTTTTTCAGACCATTTTCAGTCTACATTTACCACATAAAAAATAGACGTACATAAATAAGTGTAATGCCAAAACTTACGGCAAAACGCCAGGGCTGCTGTATATTAGGTCTTTAATAACCGCACTTGAGTCGGCTTCTACGTTCACATTAAATTCAACCATTCACGAGGTTTATTGTTGAGGTCGTTTCCTGAACGGAAGCAATCAAACCTGAAAAAGTACAGAGCTTTCATCTGCGATTGGTATTCTATACACGTCGTTTATACTGCGAGTCGCTTTGCAGCATGGGCAGCTTGACCTTTCACAAGCGATTTTTTTTTCGATTCCTCCATTAGAACAAAACGTTCACCATTATTGAAATTAATCGTCTTATCACAGAGTTCGAGTTTCAAATACCTATTACGTTTACATTTACGAAGATACGAAACAGTAACCAAACAGTAGCAATCGCCGAGAAGTCTAATAAAAATTAAATGATTTGTGACATATCTCTTCAATTGCTTTAATTAAATTATATTTTTGTTTGTTTTTATTATCGTATGTAAGCACGGAGATAAATACAAATTCGAAATTAAATGGATGAATTAATAATATTTGATCCTTATTAGCGGTACTATTGATTTTTTTTATAATCATATCTTATCTTATCTTATCTGAGTAATATTGAAGGTGATTCGCTTTCAAATTACATCTTAATAACTTAATCTAAACCTATGTAAGCTTAGATTCAATTATAAAATTGTACATATTACTTCTATTACTAAATCTACGATAGGTATAAGTAGATACATATTTTATAGATACCTAGTACCCTAAATTACATCAACTGAAATAAATAAAATTAACGTTAATAAGTCTCCACAAATCGAGTTGCAACATTTATGATTTTATAAAAAAAAATTGAAAAAATTTGGTTCCAAATTCACTATTTGGTATCTAATTAGCAATTCAAAACTAAGTGATTTCAATTGACACCAAAATAAAAACAAATTTTATAAAGAACTACACGTCTAAACGTCGTATGGATGATGTAAGAATGTTATTTACTTCCCGATCGCAGCGTCATCTACCGGGTCTAATCAACATCATCCATTCGAAGCACACTTTTTTCAAACAAACAAATTTCGTCAGAAGCGGCACAGCTTATTAGAAGTTCAGTGTCACACACACGTACAGAAGAATATGTAAAGTGGTATTTATTTTTGTTATTTAAAAATTTAATTTTCAATAAATAGTCGAGAATAAAATGTTTAATCCTACGCTCAATGACAAAAACAAAATGAAATATTGCTAAAAGCTACCTATTTCACGCAAATTAACTTTTTCGAATCCTTAGAAAGCGGATTTCTAGAATCAGGGATTAGGTACATTTTAGTGTCTCGGCATTAAATAAAACGGGGTGGTAGAGAGGGGAGAGGTTTGTTATGGCGGCGGCAGGAAGCGGCCGGTGGCACGTGTAAGAGCGGCCTTGAGACGGCAGGTCGTCGAACGCGGCGCGCCGCTGCCGCCGGCAGACGCAGCCGCCGCCTGACGCGCGACGCCCAAGGGACGATAGACCCGCGAAACCATAGCCTTTATCCCAATCTCCCATTCCAGCTTAATACGAGAAATATATATAACGTGTTAAAATCTTACTATAATGGCGATGGTCTACTCGATTCATTGTATGCAATCATAGATAGATAACTTCTAAGGTGGTCTTACACGTTTATTTTGATTATTTGCACTCTGTCAAGGGTCAAATAGTTATTTTTGCATTGATTACATTCTTACATCACTCAAAATACAAGTGTGTCCTTTCTCATAAATAGTCAGACTCATAAACAAAACATCGGGGTCATCGCAACAATGCACTATTCAATTTGACGTCATGCTAAACAAATTCTTCGCGAAATTGTTTGGAACATTTGAATTTCATTACGACGCTTAATTGTTATCACCATTATACCTAAAAAGTTTATTCTTGATATGTTATTTGATATTAAGGAATTTTTACATTTGTCTGATCATATGAATAATAAAATGATATGGAAGTAATACAAGAAAGTGGTATCGACCGTGCGTCGAGGTACGGAGACTTGTTATTATCAGGCTGATAAAGGATGAGGGAGGGCAGGCCTAGCAGTGAGGGGGCGGGGGAAATAGGTCGCGAGGCCATCGCCCGAGCTCGGCCTTACCGCCAGCCGACTGAACCGCTTCGCTACCCCTGCGCCAATTCCGCGCTATGTTCGAAAATCGTCACACAGTCTTATACCTATGAGTATAAAAACGTAACCTCTGCGTATACTTCGGGTAAGATTCTCGAGAATATACACATAAATGTTTATTCATACATATATTACGCAATAATAACATGTTTCATGCCATTAAATGATTATTAATAACAAAATTTATAAAGTACCTATAGTAACATAGCATTTTTTTTTCGCAATATATCTATTGCTTATTATTCAATTACCAATTATATGCCAATATGTTGAGCCTTCATCCAATTTCATCAACAACTAAATAAGCTACTAATATCCCTGGAACTATAAATAAATAGAAGTATCAAAATGATGAACATCATTCGTTTTTATTTTACGCTAATAACTCTTTTTTCAAGCCAGAGTCAATTTAGCTTTTTTAGCTCTTATTTTACCTCGGATATATATCAACCTTAAGCTGTTCTACCGCAAAACATAAATACGTGTTATAACTGCGTGCATATTTGAAGAGCTGATACCAATGATAGGCAAATCATAAACACAAAAAGTACAACATCTTATCACACTGTTTGCGATGACATTCGTAGTCAATATTTATGGCGAAGATGACCACTAACTCGTTAAGTGGCCAATTTGCTCTGATACCATAAATAAAAATATATTATTATAAAAAACAAAATTGTGTACAAAACTGGAAAGAGAAAACAAGCTTCAGATTCTTGAAATGTAAATAGAAATTAAACAAGTAGTCGAAAACATGATGCGTTTAATTTCTACTTCGACAGAATCACCTGGAACGCGGAGAGCTATCCTCAAGCCTCTGAGTGCTACTTAAATTTTTACAAAGAATCTACAGTTAACTTGCATCTCTCCAATTTTCTTCGCAGTCAGGTTTTTATAATCATTTCCATTTACAATTAGTGTAGCCGCAATCCTTTAAATCAGCCAAAGAGTTTTCGTCTTTACGCCAGTTGATGTTTCTTATAAATTGAATATATATTATTATATTTTTAATGCAGAGATGCATTACATGCATTTTGATACCTTACTCAATATTTTTTGTTCCGTTGAAACAATAGCCAATATGGCGGTGAACCGCCATAAAGTCTCTTGTCACTCTCATAATCAATTCGAGTTAGAGTGTTTTAAAGTGACACACATAAATACATACATACATCTTAGGTGAAAAACATAAACATAATTTAAAAAATGTAACCTTTCTTCTAATGAAGTCGGGTAAAAAAAAGTTATTAACCCCTTAACATTTACGGATGTAATAAGCTAATTGCTGGGCGTTCAAAGAATAAAACAAATATGCATGATTTGCTAAATAAATTTTATATATATTATTTATACAAATAAATATCTAACATAAAATTTTAAAGCACATGCTTGACAATTTAGGGCAAGTATAAGAATTAGAAAAATCTCCGAGGGAAAACCTTTTGATGGAATATCGCCTACGGTTAGCCAATTACGAAAGAGAGAGAAAGATATCAGTCAAGTGTGTTTGTGCAAACCCTGACATCTTCGCTCACACCTCTTACAATCCTATGGGATACCAAGCAGACACGACCGAAAGAATGATTGATTCTATTTCTATGAACTTAGAATAAGGCTAGTAATCTATTTCTTAACGTGAGTATAGCTAAAGTTAGCGACAGAAACGTTATCCTAAACTTAAAAACATCAAGTTATAATATAAGAAAAGAACAATGACCAAGTATTTATTTATTATAGATAGTAGTCTTATGCTATTCATATACGTATTAAAAGCTATAACTTGACTGCTTCGTTGGTCTAGTGGCTGCATATAAGACCACAGATCCAAAGGGCCTGGGTCGGGCCAGTAAAAAATACTGAAAAAACACATAAAGCCGTGGGTCCTGCGCCTGAACTCTTTCCGATCGTCTCGGATTGCCTTCCCATCGGATTATGAGAGTTAAGGAATAGAGGCATACTACTATCATATATAATATAAAGGGCATGCTATCATTACCTTTTGATTAAAATCGATTTATGCGTATGATAGTACGTACATATGCATATAAAAATAACGTATAATATAATATTTACTTATAAGTTGAAAAATAGGTGAATATGGAAATAGCAGCTTTTTAACTTTATAACGAATACAGAAAAAAAGGGAAAACTGTCTAAGGTAAAACAGACCTGATGTATTTTGGACTGTTCCAGTTATACTTGGGACAAAAAAAGATAAACACATGCAGTTGCAGTAGTGTAGTATTTTTTTTATTTGTACTAGCGACTAAAATAAATGGTGATTAATGTCAACACCTTTAATCTACAATGAACACTAAGGTAAATGGCAATTTTCAAAAACAACATTATCCTTACTAACCATCTCTTATCTCTATATTTATTTTTATCAATAGTATCACAACAACGTTTTAAACCGTAAATCTGTAAACTTTTTGCTTCCATAAACAACTTTTTTTCAAAATCTTCAACAACATTCATCAACACACCGAAAAATTGATGTTAGCCTCGAAGTTCTGTATCATTTACTTCCGAAATATACTGAGATTAGAGTTCAAATAAAAGATTCTTAATAAATGTATATCATGCTAAATAGACGACAATACGTAAGTAATAATATATATTTGCTTTTTTGTCGTCACTGAGACGGCATCAGCGAATCACAACTAACTTAGAGATTATGCTTCGACAGCAATAGACAATATTATTTTAAAGAGTTTTTTAAAAATTGTGATTTTCAAGCATACAACAGGTCCTCTTTTAAATCAAATTTGAAATATCGTTTAGTAATATTACAGTTTTAGTGTAATAATGCGGTAATTCTATGGTGATATGTCAATAGCAGTGATGATCGAATATCAAGGTGTAGTGGTAACGTTTTGTAGTGGACAGTGGGACATACGAATGGCCTGCACCGCTGCGCCGCCGCACGCGCCCGAAATAACCCGCGAAACACGACGAAAACAATTGAGACCGCGCTTGCGCCCTCACGAGAACGCAAAAATGACAGGGAAATATGCACGGATAGAAAGCTACTTCAACGTCTGAAGTACCGACCAGGAACAATGTGCAGGATCTACGGAAGTTCGGTTTTAAAAGCAATAACTATATAATGTAACCTATTATAACTCATCGATTTAATGTCGCATAGCAGTAGTTCAGCTGGTCAATTTTAAATATGGCAGAATAATAATGCTACATGATTTACGAGTACTTTATATAATGCTTCATTAATATTTGTTTACAATTTCTTATTTATACTCTCTAGCGACATCGTGAGGGCTATTAATGTATCTTACAAGCTGTTGAACGCAAGGTATTTTAGTACGAGCAATACCAATAGGTTCTCAGTGTTTAGCAGGCTTACGTTAATTAAACTAGGAGAGTATAGTTATTTGAATTAGATAATTCACCATCTAAGAATGAAGCTACTTTAAATATTTTTTTTTTTTTAGTCTTGTTAATTAAAAGCAAGACCAGCCAAGTCCTTTACATGACATTAACTGCTCTAAGCAACATATACGAACTGGTTTGTTTTCTTCGTATTTTATATTAACTAGTATCAAGCTTTGGAAAACCTTTAATTCATGACACGCTATTTAAATCATCAGTATCATTCAAATAAAAGAATAAATTATTATTATTAATATATAATTATTAAATTATTTGTATATAAATTAATGAAATTAATCATTCTATATAGGAAAATTACAAATTTAAACTTTTTTTTAATGAAGACAATGCTATTTTTCTGAATAGGTATTTAAAAAAAATAATATAACATTAAATGCTCGGACGTCGCACTGGATACCTCAAAAGATGCAACTTAAACTGATCCTTCCGATTGTTTTTATTTTTTATTTTGTAGTAAAATAATTAGCTAAAGTATTTTGTAATTTCTAATACTCTTATTGCTTTAGTAAAGATAAGTAGAAAGTGTCGTTTTGCTTGCCGATTGTACTATTTTGTCAAAATCTCGAGTTTCAAACCATTTTGCTGTATCTAACCTCGCTGTCCCATCAAAATATAAGTATTCGTGTAAAATTATTTTATCGTGGATATTTGTAGCCTACATAAGTATAACACATGCACATAAATACGTAGGTAGTTACCGTAAACAGTACGTAAACATGTATTCATTCAATGAATGTCTGGTATGCTCGCCTCATGGTAGTCTAAGTAAAGCATTCTTTAAAATAGATCACGAGCTACATTAAAGTTTATAGACTTGTAAACTACATTTTTATCGCGGTAATCACATACCACGGTAATTACAAAAATCAAAATGTTCCCCGACAAACAATAATTGTAATATAAATAAACATTATTAAGTAATATTTCTATCCTTTTGACTGGCTACTCAATGCAATACTTGTTGTTATAATCTTACCAGAATGCTGTCATGGTACTGTTTTTTTTTTGTAATAAACTATATATATTTATAGTGTTTATATATATTTTTAGTGTTTCATTATTATTAAGCACCACATTTTATACTTACCATCTTCAGTGTTAAAATATTATCTCATTCGAATTTTTTTTTTGTTTTTTATAGTAACAACTCAATTCAGTGTATGGTTATTGTTCTTTTGTTTAGACTACTGCTTTATTGTGTTTTAATATTTAAATACAACGAAACACAAGAATTTGATAAAAACTTTGTATCATAATTATTTCGATTATTATCAGCAAAATTTTAAAAATAAATATATGTATACTATACGTAGCCACATGAATTAATTTGTTTTGTGTAAACTTTATTTAAATCGATATGGCTTAAAATTGCAGACCTGACATAAAATAATACATATCTATTTTTTAAGCCTTAACCCTGAATGTATACGTAACGTTCGTGAAAATGTAAAGCACAGGTAGACTATGAATTATGTATAGAAAACATAACTTTATTATCTTGATATCTGTTTAAAAGTTAGCATTGTACTTTATCCGGCCTTTAACATACAATTAACTATGACATATCACAATATTCATATTTATTAGTAATAATAAATTAGTGTTGAAATTCGTTCTCTTTTTTTAAGCATTCGAATATAATTATAAATTAAACGAAAGTTATGATTATGCGAAATAAATTAGACAACATTCGCGTGGAAAACACCTGAGACGACAATTTTTTCTCCTACGTTTAGTAGGAGTGTCACTTCTTAAACAATAATTTATTGTAATGTGAATATTTCACACCACTCTAATGTCAAATTTACTTAAATAACCTTTCAAATTATTTAAATAACATGTAGTTATAACAGAAACGAAGAATTATTTAACGGGCACCGATGGGCTATGTGAACACCCGTCAGGGTCGGTAACACCTACTTTTCAGCTCTTTCTACCCTTTAACATGTTATGTTTCGTGTCGGTTTGTAAGATGGCCGAGCCAGAGAAATTAGAGACGCAAGGGACATAACATCTTACTTTTCATGGTTAGCGGCGCATTAACGGGATAAGAAATAGTTAACAAAAAGGATAATGTCTATCAGAGGGACAATTCAGGTGGCCCATTTACTAGCCTTCAAGTATAAAGAAATAAATACAAATCGTGCACACAAAAAAGGTTTAAATTTTATATTAATCTAATAATTAAAGAAAGTTTTTTGGGAAACAATTTTAAATTGACAATTTTTATGTAGGAATGTAATTACTAGAAGCTTCAATTTTATTTTTATTTACTAATTTATTTCATTCGTATTAGCTTATGGAGTTCTGTAGCTAAGAACAATGTTATCGTATACGAAGGATATATTGTTGACTGAGCGCATTTGATAGAAATAACTTTGGTTACAGACTTCCCAGATTAAAACGCTATTCTGCGTGCTAAGTGCAATGGAATTTAAGGGGAGATATATACATAAATATATGCATTTATTTAAGTATAAAGTATTGGCATGTATCTCCTCTTAAAAAATTAGGTATCGTATCGTCATCGTATTCGTTTGTAAAAACAAGCTTCGTATTTCCCTACATACCGCAACCAAAACATGCAATAGGAGTTAGGTGTGGAAGATTTGTGGTCGTTGCATGCATCGTAACATGTTATTACAGAATTACTTCTTAAAACTATTTCCGAGTCTTTAAAACGAGTACAAAACTTGTTACTAAAAATGATAAATATTCAGTATATCAAATACCGTAATTTTAAATTTCGTATATTCGTACTTTATTTACAATAATATTTTACCTATATCACGTTATTTAAGTAACAAAAGAATTACCTAAATTATTATAATGGTGCTTCATTCCAATGAATCAAACTTTTGTAACGACAATAACGATTTTTTAGTATTGAGAAGAAATGTATTTGATACATATCAATCAATAAACGTATTGATATCATTGAATAGAGACTTAGTAAGTAGCGGAGCATTGATCGTAAACAATTGTTCGCGGCGCAGCTGCGGCAAGCGAGCTGACGCAGCGCACGGCTGCATGTTACTTATTTATAGAAAGCGAGTAACAGCGTACATCAGCACTACTCGACGTTGACAAACAACCCTAAGTTTAACACAAACTTCCACCACTCTTGCTGCGCGCTTGAGACACGCCCATCACTGAATGATTACTAATTGTACAACTTAAACTTATCGTTAGTCTTAAAATCACCCGAATTATTATTATCCATCAAAAGAAGAACTCACTTTATTTCAATCTTTTCTTAAACTAGAGTATTTATTTATTTTAAAACTAATTATAATTTATAAATTTTACATATAAATATCTGATGGGAATTTCATTGAACTATTAAAATAAAGAAGAATATAGTATTGTACGATTAAATACCGTACTTCACTTCTTTTTTTTAAACAGCTGATTAAATATTGTTTAACAAATTGTCGTGGTAATAGACACTTTTACATATAACTAGAAAACTGAGCAACTCTTTTCTTTTGTGCAGTAACTGGTCATGCATTGCATTCGATGAAGTATGAACAATTTACCTGTTATACAATTAATTAGAATATATGACGCAAGTGAGGCGCTTAGCCGGCCGCCGCTGCCTACGCTCACCTTCCTAATTACACTCCGTCTAGACAGACGTCGCAGCGTCCCGCCTGACACCTCTTTCCCCTCTGACCACCCCATATCATTTAATAAACGAATTGCCACGTGCATGTAAGATAGTCGATAAGTACATTCATATTGTTGGTCCATTAGTTGTAATTATCTAATCACAAAAATGTTACAAATAAAGTTACTAATATTATCCGTAATGACTCCAATACCACACTACAATTTAATCTAATGAACATTGGTTGAATTTATTTTTATAATGATATATTTTAAGCAGCCCGAGTTTATTAAATACCACAAGAAAGTACTCACATACACACAAATACATTTCATGATTTCAGTACTGTGAGAAGTAATGGTAAAACAGGCTTTTCTATTTTATTTAAATACCACTAGAAAGTACTCACATACACACAAATACATTTCATGATTTCAGTACTGTGAGAAGTAATGGTAAAACAGGCTTTTCTATTTTAATGACATTATATTTCAGTGATAAAATACAAAATATACTTACTACTTACAGATACTATTTACTAAAGTACATTTTAAAATAATTATTGTAAAATTGATAAATCAGATATTAAAAATCAGTGTTGTTTTGGAATGCATTGAAAATATCTTACTTATTTTATCGTCTTGTAATACCATCGTTTCAACCTGCTTTTGCAAAACAAATTTATTTATTTATTTCGTATCTCGGTCCATTTAAGCATATAACATAGGGGACATTATTTTGTCGCTCTAATAGAACATATGTCTCTAGGTCAGAATCACAGGCTAAATTCCAATTGGCACATTCATTCTTTTGTTTGTATTGTTGCATATGCAACTAAAACAACGAGTATACAACAGACATAATTTACATTTCCTCATAGTGATATTGGTATCAAAATCATCAAAAATATAATAAACCGATGTTTTTATTAATGATAAATCTATATTTCTTAATATAGTAAGAAATATGGAATAGTAAATCTGCAAAGTTATCTCTCCCTGTCTCTCAATCCAACAACGTCTGACGTATTAATAAACTACTAGGATACTATGAATCGGATTTCATTCTTAGTTCTTGTGGTAGAAAAGGGTTACATATTACATTGATTATCATTTTATCTTAATTGTAAATTTGTAAAATACATACATTTTAACAGACTAAGCTGAATCGGTACAGTTTGATAAATAATCATTGGCTATTACAGCTGTACAATTGTAGAACCTTAGTAGAAGTGTAATTTTTAATTAAACAAAGCTAATATTACTAGTGTACAGTGCATTCAGCTCAAGATCAAATCGGTAGATCAATCGAATTATTTAAGTTTAGACCAGACATCAATAAGCAATTGTCTATGCAAAGTGCAAGACCAAATATTTGGTATATTTGATCTTGCACTTAAGATACATGGTAGCTGAACCGCACAGAAGCAGGTACCTAAGCAACACCGTGAGCTTGCCACGTGGCCAGGTATTGCCAGCTGGAGAAGCTATTTTGGTGATCGCTGGCAGGCCCCGGCAGACCGACACCAGACGTCGCCGCCGCCCCCGCGCTCTTCCAACCTCTAAAAATAGCCGCACTGTGCATTCTTGGGCGAACGATGTCGAATTTTTGTCGAGTACGCGCGTCCTCATGCCGTTTGTTTTGGAGTAAGAGACTGGCCGCAACCTTCGACCGCGGGACTGTAGCTACTGTGATCTCATTTAACATCCGGTTCACGTGGATCTTGTTTTCGCCGATGTTGCAAGACGTGTCACATATTATACATAACGGCTAATCGAAATAAACGCACTTTTAGAAAACGAACCCGTTGCGGTCACAGTAAGAAGACTCCATATATTTTCATCATCTTTATACTGGCTTTGACGTTAATAATTTACGTTAAAATTTGTTATTAAAATTCAGACACAAAAATAGCTTATATCACCTTCTGGTTGAAACATTTTTATGGAAACTCATTAGAATTCAGATTTTATAATGTAAATCTACTCAGTTTTATAACAACGATAACAAAGACAAAAATTTAATATGTGTGCCTCAAATAATCTATGTTTGTTACCGCTTATTTTTACTATTGAAGTCGAAAAGCTTGGACCTGACCGAATTTCGGTCCGCTCAGTATGGGACATTATAGTGTGTGCGCAAACACAGGTGTGCTCTATTCCCTCTCTTCCATATTCCGATGCGATTTGATGCTGCATTTCGACACGACCAGAGAGCAATGAAACGGAAAAGTAGCTACTTTGTTTTACGAGGCTCGGGACTGTCACATTTGCAGTGGACACCTGCCTCTGGCTGCTGCTCAGGGAGGAATAGGGTCGACTCTGAATTTAGCATATAATCATTGTTTAAAAAAAATTATATTTTTATTGTAGTGAGTGGACTGGCGAGTGGCCCACCTGATGTTAAGTGGTCATCACGGCCTGTAGACTTTGGCATTGTAAGAAATATTAATCATCCCTTACATCGCCAATACGCCACCAGCCTTAGGAAATAAAATGTTATTATATCTCTTGTGCCTTTTATTAAACTGTCTCACTTCAAACCGACCAAGAAACGATGTATGTGGTGTGTGTAATTGGATCGACAAATGAAAATATTGATTGTATAGTTGGTTTGGTTATGTTTTATTATGGCTCACGGACCGGCTGGTTGGTAGAGAAACGACATAATTAAAAGGAGTAAATAAATCGGTGTTGATAGAAATAAAATAAAAAATAGCTCATTGGAACTAAATTAAATTATCGCCGCCGTCATTATTACGTCAAGTGTAAAATTATAACATAACGAAAAAATAAAGTGTCGTGTAATTGACGAGTAATTATTAATAATATTATTATTAGTAAAAAAAAAAGCTTTAAGCAAACGATCTGTCTAAAATGTTCAATTGTTCCGCAGTTACCTTGATTCAAAAAGCAGTGAACTTGTGTACATGTTCTGATTCTAATTCATCAAACATCCATATATTTTTAACTCAAATTTCATTCAGTTTTAGTTATAGGTATGTTGCTCATTCAATAGTGATGTAGATTTTGATGTCATTTAATTTATAAGTATTTTATCCTACACATGCATCGTGTAGGGGTTATTAGTGAAAAGAGTTAGTACAGAAAAAACAGGACCATTTTAAAATAAATATCTATATTCCAAATCTACACCTAACTACATTTTATTTTCTATCTTATATATATGCTTTACATCGGAAAGTTTTAATAAGTAGCAATTGCAAGTGGTTGTGATTTTAAAAGTATTTTAGTTAGGCCAGACCATAAAACAGTACATAAAGCTACCCAGCTGGCGCCTAATGGTTGTGAAGAATTAACAGGCTTAAATATAAAAAACTTAGCTATGATATACAAAAATACTTATATTAGAAAAATATCAGATCTCTTATTGTTATGCCTATAAATATTTTAAAAGATTTCAAAACAGATTTAGAATACAAAAGTTTTTTTGTTCTTCGGTGTTGAAAATATGTACCTAAAGTTGAATGACACAGGCACGTGTAGTGCTATTTTTCCTCAAATCCCGTTTAACATGAAGTATGCATCTCATCTAAATAAAAATACAATTGAAGGTGAATACACTTGCTTAAACTATAGCATTCAGATACTGAATAAGTTAACTTTGCACTTCAGGTGAATATATCGCAAATTCGAATTTTTAATTTTTCTAATCGGAAAAAGCTACTTGTTTTATATATATAATAACTAAAATTAGTGTTATTTTTACTTAATAAAATTATTTTGTTAATAATTTGAAGTTTATTAGTTTTAGGGCCGATAAATTTCATTAATCGCCGGTAAGATAATAATAAAATACACATTTTTAAATAAAATACCTGTTGTAACTGATTGCCGTCCCATAGGGTTATAATTTACTGATGATTAAGGGAATAGAGAGTGCACCTATGTCTGCATACACATTTTTGCACTATGATGTGTCCTGCGTAGTGCGCTATTCTCCGTTGAGAATTGAAACCGAATCGCTCATGTCAGGATAACAAACGAATCTTTTACAACAATTAAAAATAAATAAATTTCAACAACTTTCTCAAGTTATTCATGCATTCGCTCATCTTAGATCGTAACTATGGATGAATATGAAAATACAATGCTATGATCTAAGGACCCTTTTCTTTATCTTTGTTAAAACTATCACAATAGTAGGATTTTTTTTTCCGACCCGTGGCCTTCGCGCGATGCGTGTCCAAACAGATTGATTGACCATATTTTTAAAACCTGTATTATCGGCTTATACGTTATCGACAAAGATATTTCACACAAAAAAAAAGTACAATACCGCTCCGTTACTCCTCTATTTTTATTATAATCATGTAATAAAATATAGAAATTAAAAACAAATATTTAAATAAATATTAGCTAACTTATATATAAAATTATTATTTTAAAATTATTCATGTAAACATACGCAATTACTACAATATAATTAGGCCACGGTAACCGTTATGTAAGCCATTCTCCTCGTCCTCGATATGTATCAGTTATTCAACAGTTAAGTGAGTGTGAATTGATTTTCGTAAAATTCATTCTTAGAGAAAATCAACTTACGGACCATACTTTACCATTATGGTACCATCTTGGCCTTATCACATATATTCGAGGTCGTTGCAGAGCGTCTTATCACATTCCGTGAAAATTGATTTGACAGACTTTTATCGTTGTAATGGTTGTAATTTTTTTTAATAGTGATATGTAAGCAAATTGTACGTATTCATATAATCGTTGCAAGCAATCTCTTCACGACGTATTAGTGCCAATTACGACTACCCGTAGCCGGATAAAAAAATACTTAAAATTACTATTTAATTTATGAATATGTTGTGAATGACAAAAATATATTAAACTAAAATTGATTTAATCTGGATAAAACTAATAAATATTATATAGATGAATATACAATTCATGCCGACATTGTCAAGTATCAATAGTACCAGTTACCAATACTTTACAGTTTTAAGCTTAAACGAATTAATATTATTTGCAGAAAATAATCACTTTAAAAACTACGTGTAAATTATTAAGGAATGGTTGTTATATAAATTATATAATATATTAAAGTACCTATCTGGAATAAACTAGCTAATTTATTATAATTATACATGTATGTATTTTTGAAAATATGTTGGCATTGTCCCGTGTACTGAAACAACAAACTTGATAAACAAACATTGTTATAAAATAGACATTTCATTAATGAAATATTTATAATAACAAAATTACTTAGAGTTCGCAATTAAAATAAATCATCCCTATTGCTTAAACTACACAAAGTATATTAATAAATAATCCATCTTTTTTTAAATAAGAGTATGCTCAGTAAATTAACAATAAATACAAACGCTCATAAATACTACATTACAACATAAGCGACGTCTGGCGATGTGGCAACGGACTTGTATTTAAAAGCCGAGTGGCGTGTTCAACTCCATTCTTATTTGTTTTGGTCTTACAGATATTTGTTTTGACTGTCTACTGTCCTCAGATAATCAGACTATAAATGCTGAAGTAACATTGCAAGTCTGTTTGTTACCTCATCACCATTAAACCATTAAAATTTGACATATATATACTGTCAGGCATATATTATAATTTACGGGATTACCTAAGAAGAAAATATTTTAATAAAGATAAAGTTTTCTTTATATAACAAATGCATGACAAATTCTAGTTAAATAAAAGATATAAGATGTAATATGATAATGCATAATTCCTACAGAAGGACTTGATAAAATCATTTTTATTTTTGAGATAGAAAAGATTTTCAAATGTACCGCATCGCTTAAATGCTGAAATCACCGCCTTAGTTATAGTTCTTACAGAAACACTACAAATATCACAATATCACTATCACAACATACTATAAAACAAAATGCCGCTACGTTTACCTACGGATGTTCATACGGTTTTCACCAATGGACGAAGTGATTCATGAGTATGGTATAGGTGTATAATTTAGTAATAGGTTTTGTGAAAATTACTGAAATATAACGATACATATTGAAAGATGTCGGAAAAACAAGGCGACTGGTAGCTTTACGTGACATGTGCCGCATAAACCATTACAGTTATAAGACCATTATTCTGTCCGTGCGAAGCCAGAGCGAGTAGCTTATTCAAGCATTTCTTCGAATCACATAAAATGCTACGGGCACAAAATCTTCTGTTGTAATTACAAAACTATCAGATGCACCAGATTGCTCATTTACTCTAATGCCTATTAGGCACTTAATTTATTACTATCCTAATGTTGACATGTTGAAAAAAAGAGAAATCTGGTCATATTTTTTAAAAATATGGTAAATAAGATGCATGATATGATCATTGTTTTGATAGATAGCAAAGATCATACGTGGTATTAAAGATTTGTCTTGGTTTACCGTTTCAGGGTGGTGGTGGGCAGGCGCATGCGTGGGCGGTGCCGCACTGCTGTGCGCCGCGGGCGCGCTGGTCCGCCCGCACCTGCGCCGCCGCACCGCCACCGCAGCCGCTGCTGCCGACCCCGTAAGTAATACAATATTCTTATTTTCATTTATTTATACAAAAAAATCGCTAGTTATTGCTGTATATTTCATTTTAAAAACATTAATTGATTTGTATTTATAATTGATTTAAAAAAATATATTGGTTATTCAAATTATATCGAATACTATTAAAAATCAATATTTTACTATTCAATAGTTGATGCATAAAACAAGATCTGCGAATGCAGTGTACTAATGAAAATATTATATTTATTTAACCGGCAAGCGAAATCCCACTCCTATTTCATCCGTCTACATTCCAACAGTAGATAACATAAATAATGATAATTTTTCATAAGGCCTTACCGACCTAGGCCTTTTTAAAATTATTTTAAATATATTTTATTATCTTAAAAACACCTCGTCTAAATTAAAAGCTTAAACCACTATTCTATAAAAAAACAATTATATATTCTCAATGGGGGGTTCATAAAAGGATTTCGTAGGACAGATAACAATTGTTTTAATAAAAACACTATTGACATGTTATGCTACATTTGGATTAGAGTAATAAGCAAAACCCTGGCAATATGCCGAGAAAATGCTAAGAAGAGTAGTGTCGCATTCTAAACAATCTTTTAAATCTTTTCACTCATTTTACACACTACAGTTCAATGTGAGAGCAATGTTAATTTTTTTCTGTTATGTTAGTGTTTGTTAGTTGTTACGTACGACTCCCGAGTACAGCTCAATCATTGAGCAATACCAACCGTCTCGTCTCACGAGCCGACAAAACGCGTCATCGCTTACAATTATAGGTGCGCATACATAAACGAGGCGGTGGCACTGGCAGCAATCGAGTCTTTTATACATGTGTGCTCTCCTTTATGTACACATGTGCTACACTCACTATCGTTAGTACAACTCACACATTCTTACATCATCATATCATCGGGCCTTCGAATGAGCACACGAATGCAACTAGACAGATTCTTTGAATGTGTGCGAAATTAACACTACACGCTATTGCTTTGTGTGCGCCGACACGGGGCAGCCGGTGCACCGTCACCCGCCCGATCTCCCCGCTACGCGACTGCGAACACCGCGGCGCGGCGCGGCCGCGTCCGCGTCATTGAACAACAAGACTCGCTCGATGGCAGGCGTCTTCCTGCCAATATGAAAAAAAGAGTGCTAAGTAACTCTGTTACAAAATTCGCGATAGTGGAATTTATATGTTATCTTTGTTTTATAAAATATTTATTTTTATAGTGTTATTACATTGAAAACCATATTTTTATTTATTAGTGAATGATAGTTAATTATTGTAAAAGCGTTTTACGGGTGTTGTAATCTCCGTGTATTGCCCTGTGATTGTTTTGTTTAAAATATTTTAATCTTTTTAAACAAATTTGCAAAAATGAGTGGCAGTGTAATAAAAAACAAGCTCGTTCTAACCATGGTAGTGTGATCGATTAATCTACGAGTGAAACCAACGGCGTGTCATCGGAGTTGATAGAAACAATCCTGAGTACTGGAAACGTACACAATTGTGGCCAACACTAATTCAAATAGTAAGTTTTAAGCATACAACTCCTTGTTTACCTCTCTAACATCACCATATGAAACTGGTGTTTTCATTTAAGTATATTGACAACACTATATTAATACGTGTATCTGCTACTTTATCTACGTTCATGATTGGTAATGATTTTAGTCAAAACAAATATATTGTAATACGATAATTTTTATTGAGGTTGAGTAAAATGTTTGCATTATTACCGATTGCGAGACGCGAGTCAAAGCGGCTGAGACTCGGACGGCCGCGAGACGGCGGGAGCGTGCCAAGTGATAAGAGCCGCGCCGATAGCGACGTCACGCCCAGACGTTGTTTGTGTGAATTTAAATAAATTTTCATGACAGACAGTTCCGTAATCACCTCTCGCGATAGTCGTGACATGCCAACTCGATAACATTTTGCTTTCTTATACTCAATTGAATGTACTTAATTTTCAAAAATATCTTATTGCTAAAAATTAGGATTGTTCCTTTTTTACTTATCAACATCCACATAATTACCATTCATTACCATAATTATACTTCTATTAAAATAGTTTGTTATATTGTAATATGTCCAAGAAACAAAATAGGACATATAATATCAATTATTCTACAATCTAATGTTTTAATTACAATTAAAAAATCTTTACATTAAAAAAGTATGCAATCTTACAAGTTCAAACTAAAACCATTACCCTACCCCTAACCCCTACCCAAAAAAAATGGAAACATAAAATAGCTTCAAAAGAAATGAAAACATTAATTTTAATAAAAATACAGTTTTATTTATGCTCCAACTTTAAATAATAATTATTTAAAGATAAATAATCACCCACCTGACCAAAGTTGTACCTGGCATATGTATTATGTATCTATTGTAAGAACAAAATATTTACATAATGAACTATTTAAATTTTATTATATTTATATTATATTAAATTTTAATAACAAGGATTGAATGAAGGATTTATGAAGAAATACTTACGATATGATTTACGTGTTATATTCAGAAATAGAAATTAAAACACAAATTTTGTAAACTGAACAAATTAAAATAATAATCAAACATAAATTTTAAGGTCATCCTAAATTTCCTTCTGATTTTAATTAATTTAAGACATTTGAAACAAACAATAAACCATACTTTGTTATGTTGTAAGAAATAAAGCAAAAAATTAAAGATGAAAATCTTGTTAGTACAAAGTGTCTTAAAATCTTTACATATTGGCAAATGTTATATACTAATATATATGTATCTATGTCCATATACCTAAAAATTAAATGCATAATTTATTGAAAATGTTAGATTTTTTTGTTAACCATGAATCGCATCCTGATATTGTTATAATTTAGTTTGTAATATAAAAGTATTATATATAATATTAGGTATATTTAGGATAATATAATTTTTCAAACATATATAAAAATATTTATTATACCACTTAAGTTTGTAGGCAATCAGTGAAAATAATTGCTTAATTATAATATTTGATAAACAACATTAATTAGTATTCTATAACATATCGTAACTTTTTTGCCCATAATTCTTTAAGTAGACTTTCTCAATTGGCTGTCTTTTAAGCAAATGGCAGTGACTGCAATTTCCCATAATATACAAATTGAACATAACATTGGAATGTCACTTTTACAATGCAATTCAATCGACACTAGTGAATGATACATGCCTTACTTAATAAACAAAGTAATGGGTTTTTAGTCAAACACTGATTTCTCTCTTTCTGTCATCATTAATTTGACACAGCATTGTTTAAGTAATCAATGATTATAAGTAAAGCCATAGCTGTTTTTTTTAAATCTATCTAGCATTCGCAAGTTCATTTAATGGAACAGAATTTTCACCTGTACGAAAATTAATTTAACATTTACAATTTATTTTTTTGATATATATTTATTACTAACTTTTAAATGATCACCATCCACCGTAAATACAAACAAACATCTTAACTTAACACATTACAAAATGTTCAGTAAAAATACATTATTATTTCATTTATGACAAAACAAGATATAACACCTTGCACATATGTAAATATAAAAATATCTGAACATTTATAATTGATCACTACCAACCATTGCATTCTCGGTTGTTATCGACCAATAAAAATTTCTTCCAAATTTGTTATTCTGCCTTTAATCATCATTCAGAAACTGTAGTGTTGAAGTTTAATTTTAAAAGTAAGGTGTTTCATTCTTATTTACATTTTGTGAATCCTTAATCAGAGGAAACCAACGCCATAAACAGACCTTAAATTTTATTTATTTATAAATGATCTCAAGTATGGGTAATATTTATGTCAAATTATTTTTCTCACTTTAAAATTGTTACTTATTTGATCGTTTTAGAACGTTCCCCTTTGAACCTCTGTACTGCACACCTTAAACTCGTAGCGTAGGTAGGGTAGGGTAGGGTAATCATATCAAGAATAATCTATCATCGCAAGAAAAATAAAAATCGCTATTCATTCAGCTTTTTTAAACTGTCAATGTCCTAAATTTCATGAGGAAGATTGAACCGCGAAGGCGTAAAAACCGGACCACTAAATCTACATTTATTAGAACGATATTTAAATACATTTTTTTATTATCCTTAAACGTTGACACCGAAAGACAGTAATGATTAATCTTCAAAAGATATTTGGGTTAAATAATTGGCATTTCCATATTGTAACGTTATTATTTTGATAACACTGCTCTTCACCTAAGACTTATTTATTTATGCATTATACTGATAATGGGAATAATGAAAATTCATGGTAATATTACAGGTCCTATCCTTTCAATACTCCACAATGGCGCATAATGTTCCAACATGCATTCGCCGAGTATTATTAATATTGATTATGATCAATGTACACAATAGTTATTCTATTCTTTTTTATTCATATGCACTAATAAGTTAAAACTTGTAATGTGGTGCAAAAAAAAACAAAAGTAAAACCTTTTGCTGACTGACTAGCCATCGTCAAGTTTTTTTTGGTAATGTGAATATATCTCTACATACAATTTACCATCGAGCTAAGTCTTATAGTCAATATCTTAAGCGAATATATTTGTTTTCTACATCTTACGCGACAATGACGAATAAAATAATGATGAAATTCATCAGCGCTTAACGAGCTTTGATAGTTTGGTTAGGTATATTGCCATAACGAAAGGAAAGTATGTATCTTAAGAACTCTTTATAATTATAAAGCACGGATTTTCATTATACGTTTAATAAATTAAACAAAGTAGATGAACCTGTATGAGATGGGTTTCGCATAAAGAATTAGATTTAAAAAAAATAGACCAAAATTATTTGTCATGTAAAGCACTATTATTGCAGACAAATTCTGTCCCACGACCATAATAGGCGTACACTTATATAATTATAAAGTAAGAACTAGGCTAATAGTAACGGTCTGCGTTGCAATACCTTCATAATAAAACAACCATATATAAAAATATATACGGTAATGTGCATTGTGCAATGGTGATGAACATTAAATTTGTCTTTGTTTTCAGTTTGATAAATAGTATTATAGCTTTGGCTACACAATAACAAAACTGTTTATATCGATCTAAATACAATTACACTAACTATTAAAGATTATGAACATGGCTCAAGCTAAAAGATTTTCTGTATATATTCTGCCCAAAAGGACAATCCTATGAACTTTTTTACTTAATATCTTCATAGTGATATTGAGAGTGCTACTGAACTGCTTATTGAATGTAGTGTTCACTGTGAGGAGGGCCACATAAGTGAGAGCAGTGTGTTGTGATTTACAGATGCTCTCGGTACAAGTGCCGGGGTGCGCGGGCATGGAGCGGCTGGGCGCGCCGGGGGGACCGCGCCTGCGGCACGACCACAGACACCACCATTCCACATTGTGAGTAACACGTCACTGCAAATTTAACCCGTTATTTTTATTTGGAAAATAATCTCTTTTTTCAATAAATTCGGCGCTTATAAATCAACAAATAATTACATTCTTATTCATTAATAAGAATAACATGTTGATGGTAGTGTCTGAAATCCTGAATTGTTACAAAACTTTACGCAGAGTCAGCGAGTCAGGGCAGAAGAATCAGGGCGGGTTTGACGCATAGGCATGTAAATCAATTTTTTTTTAAAAAGTAGGGTTGTAAGAACTCGATTTATCGAGGTGCTAGGAATAATCTACTCTGTTAGACTGTTTCTCGTTCGTATCTTGCAACCACAATTATGTTTAAAAGAAAGAGATCGAAATGGGTAGGTCGTGTTGGTGTTCGAATCTCATCATGAGAGTGATAGAGTAGAAATTGTGATAAATGAAATAGAATTTTGAAGAAATAAATAAAATATTATTATTAAAATAATAATAATTGAGAATGTACTTGGATTTGCGCACATGTTTATACACCACTATGTGTCCCGCGATATTATTTAGACTATTTAGACAAAGACCGCTGTGGCCACAATAAACCAAAAGGACATTTTCATAATTAACATAGGCTATATTTATATGCTTTAGCCATATGTTGATTTGTTTTGGTATGTGTGATCTTTGCTGGCTTCGCTAACGCGCCTCGATTGATCCCGGTTGTTATCAGAAACATCTGGTTACAATCATTTACATTAGTTAGAATAATAATCATTTTGATGTCCAGAATGTTATGAAGGTGGTACAAGCATTGGTAATTGTTATTGTTTGTGAAGAAAGTGAGCTATCAGTCTATTAATTAAAAAATATAGCACCATAAAGTATCTAACATTTTGTTCAACTAAAACTATATTTAAAAAGTAAAAAACAACAGCCCCGGTTTTCTAAGTTCTGAGTAAAAAAAAATTTAAAACAATGATTGTGACCGAATTTCGACTGCACTACTTTTATTAAAACAAATAATAAATACAGACATGTACCGTTTATCTGTAATATGTAAAGTTATTTATAAAGACACACCACACACATAAATATAGACGTTTGTTTTTTTAAAGATACCTGTTGCTCGATAATGCCAAGAAAAATCACGAGGACGCACAATATTTTGTTCAACGAGGTCAGCATACTATTTAATTTCTAGAAGTTTTACCTGAAACTATAAAATACTTGAATCTCAAAAATATCAATAATGATAATAATAAAATAGAAAAAAAAAACAGTTTTCATTATTGTTATGTTCTCAATATCATATAATCACTTTATCTGACATAGGATCGTTCTATGAATGCTCTATCAATAGTAGAGTTTCAAAGCTCACAAAGAAAATTAAACCATACTAGTTACGAAGTGTCGAATAAAAAAACATTTATTGACGCTATATCACTTCCACTGTTTATAAGAAATCCAATTTTTTGTTGATTATACCCAGATGTGTTTTAAAATTAATTAGTAAAATGTCGAATAACCAGAATAATTACGGTTCGGATATCGAAAATATGAAGTTTCTTGAATTTGAATCTTATTCATAGCGATACTATTGGCTGGTGCAAAGATATGTCAATATGTCGTATTTTTTATTCGTAATATCTTATAATTATAATCGCAATTAACAATAGACAAATACTAAAAATGCAATAATGTACCAGTTTAATGTATTAGTTAAAAATAAATAGGTTATTGTAAGGTATTTTATGTTAAATAGTATGCATAAAAAACTATTTTACTTTCTACCTTTGTCTACTGTATTAATAGGTACTGTTAAAGTGGAGGATTTAATAAATATTCAACTTTTGATATATATATATATATATATATATATATATATATATATATATATATATACATATAATCGATTTCGGTCATTGACTATTCTTAAGGGATTAGACAAATGCGTTGGTGATATAGTGTGTGCACTCTATTCCTTTACTCCCATAAACCAATGTAACGGCAAATCACAGACGACCAAAATAAGTTGAAAATTTAACGGCTTTAACGTGTTCACCGAGGCGTGTCATGAAAAGTTTAACAAAGTCTTCTAAGTTCGATTATATTTCCGTTAAAATATTCTGAAAGGATGTATATGACGTGCATAATATTAATAATGTCCTCCAGACCGATTTCGGCCACAGCGGCTAATTTTAAGAGAGATTAGCCAACTACGCAGGAGTACGCAACTATAATATATAGTGAACAAGTGTGTGCGCAAACACAGGTGCACTCTCTATGTAACTATGTATGTAACTATCTATGTAACTCTCATAATCCGATGGGACGGCAATCCGACACGACCGGAAAGAGTACAGGCGCAGGACCAACGGCTTTACGTGCTTTCCGAGGCACGGGAGTGAACACACTTCCAACTTCCAGACTCCGGGCTGCTACTGAGAATTTTCCGACAGAAAAACCCAATAACTTTTTATTGGCCCGACCTGGGAATCGAACCTAGGACCTCTGGGTCTGCGGCCTTACATGAAGCCACTAGACCAACGAGGTAGTCAACGACGTGCATAATATAAAATATATCAATAACTTTGTTCTTTATTTGTATGTTATTGAATATGTTTAAATGGTCGTCTTTAACTTAGGATGTATGTAGTAAGAAAATAGAGCTAATTGCTTAATTCTCTGTATACATATGTTTAAATAAAATAATAAACGAATAAATAGTAGTTATAGTAAATAGTACTAATGCAGAAATAAGTATCAACGTTACATTAAAATGTTCACTACTTACACTTCACATATTCAATATTTATATTTCTGTTTCAGGGAATGGGAGAAACAACAGAGGTTACAAGCGATGGTTGGTCGCTTGCAAGAGATGGTGGAGCAGGAAACGCGCGCGCGGTCTGCCGCCGCCGCAGAACGACTCGGCTTACCGCCCAGCATACAGCTTCCCGACGGCGAGTACGGTCAAGACGCGCATCTACAGTTACGAGTCCCTTATCAGGTCCGTAAGTATTCACTTTTTTTTTTTAATTTTCTTTAATATAAAAAGCCGTTTCTCAATATTTTTAACATAATTATTCTTTTGAGAAATACAATGTGAGTCGATTCATATAAAATATATGTTGTTCGTTATAATAATATATTTTCATTTAAAGTTCCAAAAGCAATCTAAACTCTCTATTTGCGTTTTGATTTTGTCTTTTTTTATAAATAAAAGAAAATTAGAAATAATTATAGTTTCCCTATATACTTTGCCTAAAGGCTATAATCAGGCAGTTCTAGAATAACCCAATCTTTACCGCAAATCGTTTGTTGAGAACTAGTAATGACTAGAGACGCCGATCGAATATGGATGGTAGCAAAATGATTATATGTGCTATTAATTTCCAGCAAGCCGAGCTGACGAGAAGCAGTTTTCAACCTCCACCGAACAAGTGCGTGAGCGACGTTCCCGAGTGGGCGGGCACGACGGACGCGCCGCCGGGGCGTCGAGGTCCGGGCGGCGGGGGCGGTGGCAAGAAAGATGGCCTTCTGCAAAAGGCGACTCGATGGTGGGTGCGTATGGGTGCGCGGCCGCCGCCCACGTTCCTGCCGGCCAGCGCGCCGCCGCCCTGCGTGATGGTGCCACGCCGGGCTGCGCCCTCGCCGCCGCCCGACGCGTGACGTCGCCGCATCTCCGCACCTCTCTATCATATCACGCTTACATTCCATTATCGGGACGATCAGACTCGTCGGAGTGCACGCGCGTCCCGGAGTATTATAGACTTGATAATTTATTTATTTGGGACTCGCGCCCGCCCGACCGGGCAGCGGAGCGCGTACGCGTGCTTTGTGATATGTGCGACAGGGTCGTGTAGTGACAGTGCAGACCGTACGGAGTGAGGCGGGGCGACCGCCGCCGCCGCCGCCGCAGCCGCCGCCGCCGCCGCTGCTGCGAGCGTAACTAGTCTTGATACTTTAATCGGTTTAGACGTAGAGGTAATTGTTTCTATTGAAATTTTATGAAACTAGACGAGGTTTCACTGCCCGCTATTCGTGTTATAGGTGTGTATGGCATTGCATTGAGTGTGCGTCTGTGTTCCTCGCACTGTCTTTGAGTTTTTGAAAACTAAGACTGAAATAAATAAAAAAGATAACACTTTAAAGTTTACATTGAATATGTTGTCTTAGGTAAAATTAATTCAAATAGAAACAATTAAAATATTTAATGAATCTTTCGATTGTAACCTTCAATGATATTGTATATTATGAAAAAGGTCAGTCAATAGTATGCTATTAATGTCTTGCAATGTACAGTTCATGTTTAAGTAACCTATTTTAAAGTTTAATTTCTATCCAGCAGCTAAAATCTGTGTTTAAACAACTTTTATATTTATTTAAATATAATGTATAAAATAATGCATATCAGTACAGTAATCACAAGGAATATTAATTTACAAAGCATAGTTACTATTTTATTGTAAATATTGTCTCTAATTTAATGTTAGATTATGCAATGGCCGAATGTCAAAATATGAAGGTCGTTTTCATTGAGTGTTTATTACATTCCATATTTATGTTGAAATATTTTCAATTCTTGCTTATCTGCCGACAACCGACAACCCACTAAACTGATTAAATAGTTTGTCATCTTGGTCTTTACCGTTACACTAAAAATCTGTCATGCTGACAATAATTAAATAGTGAGTAATTTTTTCAGTGCAGATAAATCTCTTTAGAGAATAGTCATTAATTAAAAAAATTGGTTGAATTAGTTTTAAATTAAATATGTATTTATTAATTATATCATAAGGTCAGGTATTAGAGGTCTGCTTGCGGGCTCAATATATTTTGAGATAACATATAATTGTATTCCTATTATAAATTATTCAAACTTCCCACTGTAGTCATCTAAAAACGTGATATAGCTAAAATTTGTTAAATTACTCGCATATTTCTGCTAGGGGCCTGTAATTTAGTCCATAAATTATAAAAACATGTAAGCATAGCTAGATAATAGTAATTGGCCTGTATCTCGAAAAATTCTGGTGCTTAATGAAAATATAAATTTAAATTGTGAATTTGCTTTATTTCTTTTAAAGTAATACTTTTTACCTATTACCATTTATTATAGTCTCCTATTTAATTTTTACGAATACTTAAAATAACTTAATGATGATAATGTCATAAAAGTAATTAACCAATAATAATAACCAGTAAAGCTTACAAATTTTTAAACGGTCATATCTATGATAAATATGTATTAATTTGACATAAGTCACAGTTTGTAAAATTTAAAATTGTATCCATGTATTCGATTGTCTGACAAATATACTATTATACAAAGAAACATAAAAAATATTTGTTAATAAAATGCAATACTAAACATAATTTTCAATGTATAAGTAAATAGATATATAAACATATCTATATATCTAATAGATTTTAATTTCTTGACTTTTGTCAGACCTTAGCCTGAAATTGAAAACCAAACAAAAATTTTAATTATTTTCAAGAATAATTGCGAAAATAAAGGATTTGAAAAGTGTCTTTTATTATTTTTTAATAATTATAATAGATCCAAATTAAACCAGAGACAGCATTAATTTTATGAATATTAAAAAAATGTACTAATTCCTGCTATACAAATGGCAATGAGACATTTAATTTGTTATTTATTCATTAGTTAAGTAACAAAAATTGTTGTAAAATTTGTTATCTTTTTAGAATTGAAATAATTTTTATATTATTAGAAACATGATGTTAAATGTTGTTTTAGATTCTTTCATACGACTTATTATGCAAGGCTTAATGAAGATTAATTATTCGATGTAAAAAAAAATTTATTGTTTTAATTCTTAAAAAATAATGAACAGATTTTTGTCAGGAAGGAAATAGCTAAAATTGTCGTGATTATAATTATGATTGTAAACTATTTTTTTAATGTGTGTCTCCAATTTATTGTACCTTACTATCTTAATAGTTTTAAATTTTTAGAGGTGGTAGTAAAGCTGTCCTTGTACAAAATGCTGGTAAAATATAAAAGTTGTTTAAAATAGTGTCACAGAATAGATATTTAATCTAGATATCAAACAATATTCCATTTGTCATATTAATAAGTAAAAGCAAAAGCAAATTTTTAATAAAAAAAATACATTAAATTATGACCTACCAATAATTAAAATGCAATTTTATTTCCGAAACACCTACCTCCGAGTACATTTTGCGCCATACTGGGTTTTATAAACAGTTTCACATATAACACCTCTACTACAGTCACAATGTTGTATTAATATTTCATTAGTGAAATGTCATTTTTGTAATTACAAATAATATGTACATATAATAATAATCATATAAAAATAATCCTATGTAATCATGATCATTACATAGGATTTGATTTAAATTTACATTATTAAATTTTATTATGTTAGTCAAATTTTAAAATAGTCGCTCCCGATTCCCACCCGACGCAAAGCTGCCCATAATGCAGGCCGCATTTCCGCGCTGTATGGCAATGGACAACCTTTGTGCCAAGTGGGACCCGGAGCGATTAATAATAATTATATATATATAATTATTAGGTTTGCAGAATTGTTAAATCTACAGATATTATACAGCACAGGAACATTAAATTTAAATAGAAAAGGCACACCATTACAAATTAAACAAGAAAAATTAAAGACTAAAATTTATGTAATTGCTTCGAAATTATAATAAATTATTTATTATCATTCGCCTTTACATGGCGAATTTTATTAGGAGGTGCAAAACAAAAATATAATCGTAAAATACTGTAAAATGTATTTTAACACAATGTTCAATGAATCAATTATTATTAGCAAACAGTATGAAAACTACAAAAAAGGTTGAAACAATGGTCACTGTTGCAGGATCTGAGCGAGTGAAATAAATTTTTGTTAACTTACGCGAACGCCTCTAAAGATACTGTTTATAGCAAAACGACCCGAAAAATATCCAAATTAATAACTACAGTCTAGCGTTTTTATCACGAGTTCTTACCGTATACCAACAATCCACGACGTGAGATCAAGGTTATTATAATATGTATTGCCGAGGACCCCGCTAGCGGGTTAACTAACAGTGTGGAGGATGCGAATGTGTTAAATCTCATCTTAAAATATCTATATCATACAAATATTTGGGCATAGATAATACATTAGCGTCACAGCAATAGGCTGTTAGAGCGATAACATAACTATAAAAAAAATAGGGACTATTAGAAATATAACTATCCTCAAGCTCAACATCCTAAAGTTTCACTTGGAATAGCTTCCATTCCGACGCTAGTATGGGTGGGTATGACTTCTGGGTGTTATTCAAAGCCACAAATGAGGATGAGTTTTCCTCTTCAAAAAAGACCTTGAAGTATTTCTTGGATAATAAGCCCAAGCTGATTTCTGTTCTAGAGGCAAAAAATAAGTGGTGATCAACTGGAGAATGAAACGGTAATCTGAGGCAGTTTGCAAATATTTTTTCTAAACTATAGGTCGATACCTATTCTTCGGTGACGTTCTTTCGTTCGTTCTAACTTATTATAACCTAATAGCTTCCACGTAATAGGCAAATATAATGTACACTCTCATATTAACATTTGCGATTTCACGGTGACTTCACTGCCTCAAGCTTTTTTAAATCCTAAACATAAGAGATATTCGTAAATGACGACGATGAGAAAGCAGTGATTATTTTTATTAGATAATAATTTATATATAGTGCTTATTGCAAGAGCCGAGATGGTCTAGTGGTTAGAACGTGTGAATCTTAACTGATGAACGTGGGTTTAAACCCGGGCAAACGCCACTGAATTGTCATGTGCTTAATTTGTTTTTATAATTCATCTCGTGCGTCACGGTGAAGGAAAACATCGTGATGAAACCTGCATGTGTCTAATTTTACTGAAATTTTGGCACATGTTATGCCACCAACCCGCATTGTTCTTTTCTCGGTAAAACCCCCATATCGAAACGTTAATAGCGGATTTGCAATGTGCCGATTCAAATTTGCTAGTCATGTTTTTATAATTGACTAGGCTTGCGCTCGAAGGGATTTGCCATCGGCAACCTCTTAACCGCCATGCGACTTTTCTCAAATAGTTGAGTTTTTGAATAACTTACTCTGGGTATGTTTTTCTTTTTTAGACTTTGGTGGCGGAAATAAATTAATTGCAAGAAAACTAACAATAAATATAAAATCACGCAACCACCACGTACAAACTACAAAATGACGAACTTGCATTCAAGCTTACATAACTTATTTAAGTGATGATTTTCCAAAAATACTGAAACAGATAACATTCGTTTACAAAAATAAGCCTGAACACAAATATCAAGCTTCAAAAACAATCATACAAACAAATTTTCTTCCACTATTTATCCCTCTTGGGGTTGTATTCAAAATCATAGTTGTAAATATAAACTTCGTAACGAATACCTACATTAATAATATTCATTTGGAGCGAATACATTAAACCCGTCACAAGTGCCATAGAATGAAATTACCTATATTTATAACGACATGATACGCATATAAATAAGATTTTTAAGCATTTTGAGACAGAACCTTCTAAGCAATTGTCAAAAAGTGAATAACCAGTTGGGCGAGCCTACAAGGGTACCTATAAAATAAAGAGTGCAGAATCGGGAAGGCGAGAACCAGTGCTACCAGATGGTCGTAATTTCATGACATGAGTATTATTACTTCTATAATAGTGTTTATGAAAAAATACAGCGAAACTTGAAATAAATTAATTTTATCAGTATTTAGGTAGATTTTAGTCGCTATCACCGTCATCTAGGGCTATGTCAATAGCCGTCTCCTTCATATATATCTCGGAATTAAGTTTTTTTTTAACACATTATCAGTAACATGTTTCCTTTAATTGTACTTGTTACGAGACAATTGCGTTTTTTAGTTTTTTATATCATTAATTTCTGCAAACAGTACAAAACATAGTTATATTTTTAGGCCTTAGCAAAATAAAAATAAAAACTTTAGTTTAAAAAATAAAAACTGTAGTTTACTACCTAAAACTAAACAAGTATTCATTACCTACCATTTTTATTAATACAGTGTACAGTAGATCGTGGAAAAAAGATGTAGATCTAATGTAATTACAATGCATCTGGTAGCACTGGCAGGAACGTAATATTTTGATTATCGATTCGATTGTTGCCACTTTCTTAGCTGAAAAAGGAGAGAAGAGGAGGCTTTAGCCAAGCATTAGGAGATTTACAGGCTGTTACTTTATTGACTCTTTAATTGATATCCATTATTGATTTTTACTATTGAATAAAAAAAACTAGTTTAATTAAATAAAACTTTAATTTTGTTTGTTTGATTTCTTTTGTTATTAAATACAATGACATATGCTGTCAAATGACAACTGTTATTTATCTTAAAATAAAAAAATAATAGAAAGATCACCTTATTTAATCGGCTTAAATTTAATTTGAATGTTAAATGTATACTGTAATATATAGTATCAATAATAATATAAAATAATTTATGTTAAAGTTAAGTTAAAAGATATTTTTTTAAGTTTAAATTTAACCAAGGAGATGCAGATATTCGTAAAGTGGTAGGTACGTTTCTTTTGCTTTAAATAATTTTATATAAGTAATGGGTATTATAAATACTAATCATATTTATGACTATATTTATTTCACTATTAAAATAATAAAGAAATATAAAAGAGATTGCATTAGCTATTCGCATCGCGAATTTGGGATTGATAAGGGTTGTTTTTAATAGGGGTTGGTTGCCCCTTTCAAACGACACCTTTTTCGACGCAGTTTTTTTTATATGAGACATGAGTTTAAAGTTAATAGCACTAAAGAGCATTTAACTAGTAATCATTATTACTTTATAACAGAATAGTTTACAGGTTTTAATATATTTTATTTTTTTATCTTGACATTTTTAAGCAAAGACCACAATCATGTTAATGATGCAGGCCTGAATTAAACATGATAATCTTGTTTATTAAACAAATATTTAGGTTCTTTATAATTGCTTACAGTAGGTACATATGACTACTTAAGATTTATTGAAATGTAACATAGTTTTGTTTGGTTTTCTAAAGTCTATTAATATATTTAAAGTACAAGTTTTGTATAAAACAATTATGTTTACAATAGAATACAATTTACCTATCTCAAAACATTTACATTCATCTGTTTAATATATAAACAACAGCCTGTAAATGTTCGACTACTAGGTTAAAAAACATAGCTTAATAGGCAAATATTTTTTTTGTAGTATAGGTAGACAGACTAGCTTATGGGTCACATGATGGTAAGTGGTCAACAATGACATAGACATTGGCATTGTAAGAAATGTTAACCATCTCATACATTGCCAAAGCGCCACCAACCTTGAGACACCAACTAAAATGTTATACCTCTTATGCCTGTAATTACACTGGCTCACTCACCCTTCAAACCAGAACACAACAATACCAAAACTACTGTTTTGCAGTAGAATATCTAATGTGTGGTTGGTACCTACCGAGATGAACTTGCAAAAATCTCTACCACCAGTGGTTTGTCGGCACCTGTGTGAAAGATAACTTTATAATAAACAATTCTTACAATAACATAAATTTAAACATTTTAAATATAGATTATTTATGAATGTGGTAGCAAACTATTTTATCGTATTTTTATTAATCATATGTTACACCAACTATTTTAGTCAACATATATGATAACACAATAAAGCTTTTCCCCAAGACTGATATATAAAATAAATAAATGAAGCACCTAAGCTTGCCTCATAATCTACTTATTAGTACAAACTTAAAACAAATAAGTACTAAAAAAACCTATATTTCGCTTATTGATAAAGTATGATAGGGTAATGCTGGATTAAATGAAAAATATTTTTTTCAAAAGAACTTCTAAGCTATGATATATATTTTCTATCTTTGGGAATAATTTGCTACGCCATTTTGAAGTGTACTACTTATTCCTTGGTATGTTTTGTTATGAGAAAGATTGGATTGTACTTAATTCGAAGAGTCAAAGTTCCTATGGTTGAATAGAATTAACGGTTTCGGTTAATTAGGGTGGTTTTTAGATAACCAATAATAAAAATGTATTCGCCAAAAGTAAATTCGATACTTGTAAGTTTGTTGATTAATATTTATTGATAATAAATAACTATTACATTTCATCAATGATTAGACAACAGCAACACTGAAGTATCTGCCAAACATAACAAGTGACACTGAGAAAGTGAGAAGTGACAGTTCAACAAAAAATATTTTGATTACCTATCTACTGATTTCCTTCGTTATAGTTATTTGTAAAATCTACTATAAAATTAATATATATATTGAATTATCATATCTTATATAAAGTAAACATCAAGCAAGGATTAATATATATATATATAATATAAAATTAATAATAATTAACTAAGTTGCTTACTCAGTTACAAATTGCATATTTTTGTGTTATTTTATTTATCATTAAAAAATATTAAATTGTAAAACTTGAATATGATTCATTGACGAACTTTTATTGCACATTTCAATTGTGCTTAACAAGTTTGAGACTTCGACGTAAGTACCATTTTATTAGTATTTTATACATACAATTTAATTTATATATACTTAACAAATTTAATTTCATTGAACTATTATGTTTTACAATCACATTTGTAAAATTCAATTTCAGCTAATCGTATATTGATTGAACAACTATGGGACCACCTAAAAAAATTAAAAAATATGACTCCAAAAGTGGAAGTGACAGATCAGGTAAGTCACTGTATAAATATTTTGCTTTACTCTATTTGTGATGAGAGTATATTGTTTGATTGATAAAACAAAACATTTAAAATCTTCACATTTTATATAATAATGTATATATTATCCTTATATTATTATACAGAAATGGCCGACAAATTATATAAGTATTATTTGTTGGCTAAATAACTCAGTTGTATTTTCAAAAGTTTCAAACTGTATTATGTTGTAGGCAAGAAAAAGAAAGTCGAAGAAGATGTTACAATAGATCTCGTAGATGATGATAATCCAGAAAATGCAGGTGTACCTGGTGCAGCTATGCAAGATGCAGAGAAAAATGATCAAGTACCTGAAGATGAATTTGGTGCTAAGGATTACAGGTTTGTTTTAGGAATTGATTGTAAAATTATAACTACTAACTTAATTTTATTTTTTAAGCATGATTCAATGAAATGATAATAATCAAAGTTAATATCTCTCTTAACAGAAGCCAAATGGAACTTAAACCAGACAATGCAAGTCGCCCTCTGTGGGTAGCACCCAATGGCCACATATTTCTTGAAGCATTTTCACCTGTTTATAAACATGCTCATGATTTCCTCATAGCTATTGCTGAACCTGTCTCTAGGTATGTTACTTACTATATTTATTTTGTTTTTTTTTTATAGCAAATATTGCTTAATTTTAAGTGAGGATATAAATAGTGAATAATTATAAAATTACATACATATTTTATTTATAACTTAAAATAAAAAGCAGAGTCCTCGTGCAGGTTGTGTCTAAGCATAAGAAGCCACCTTAAAATAAAAAAATTAATGTGCAAATCTTGGTGAGAAAATGTTTGTAAGAAGTAATGATAATTATTTGTTTTAGACCTCAACATATTCATGAGTACAAATTAACAGCATACAGTTTATATGCAGCTGTGTCGGTAGGGCTGCAAACAAATGACATTGTGGAATACTTGCAGAGGCTCAGCAAATGCACTGTGCCTGCCGGCATTATAGAGTTTATTCAACTCTGTACTTTGTCTTACGGCAAAGTGAAACTTGTTCTAAAACATAATAGGTAAGTTAAAAGTTAATTTGAAAACATTCAATATAATGATTTCTCAACAATACCTTTAATCAAATTTATTTGGTCTCTTTTTTCAAAGATCATTTTTTTATAAATTTGTATGGCAAACCGGCAATGGTGCCGGACATTGGTGCTGATAGAAATATTAACCATTCTTTACATTTTCCATGCATGACTTACCTCGGGAAATAAGATGTAATGATTCTTTGTGCCTGTAGTTACACTGGCTCACTCATCTTTCAAAACGGAACACAACAATACTAATGCTTTTTGATGGTTGAATATGTGATGAGGGGCGGGACATACCCAGACAGACAATTTAGACAAGATCCATCCATCCATCGAGTATTTGCGAGTGTAACGTGCCCCGACCGGCAGATACCTGGTGGAGAGCAAGCACGTGGACGTGCTGCAGAAGCTGCTGCGGGACCCCTTGGTGCAGCAGTGCCGCCTGCGGCGCGACGGCGAGCACGAGATCATGACGACGGCGCCCGCCGCGCCGCCCGCGCTCGCCGCCAAGCCCGGTGCGCTTATGCGATTCATCGACGTTCGCCCTGTACCAATTGATTCGGCAGACTAAAGGCCTGCCACACTCTGACTCCAACCTTTTTTTTTAAATGTTGGGGGATTGATTTTCTGGTACTATGAAAAAAACGTCCGCAATCGAATATACGAGACGAATGTCATATGATTTTATACAAAATATACCATGTAAAAATATTAACAAGTAAATGTCCCATTGCTTGGCAAATGTCACCCGACACGTGCATGTTTCCTCACGATATTACCCTTCTTCGCCGAACACGAACGAACCTCGTATACCATTGATATCGTGACAATAAGTAATGATTACAAATTGTTAGGTGAAGAAAAGCCGGCCTCCAATGGAGCCGTTCCTGAAGATATTAGCCAGTTCTACCAGCAGCTGGACAAAGACGATGATGACGACGAGACCACCGACATTACGGCAAAGAACACCGCGGTAGCTTTCGAAGTGGACCCTGACAAGATCGAGGTACCTATTTTTACTCATACTTGTGACATTCTATATCTACTTTAGCTGAGTCTCAGATAAAAGACAAAACACCTGACGACCATCCGTGTAGCATACGCAATCTAAGTTGACCGTAGCTTAGGCTGGAATTTTCATTGCATTGATTGGTGCATAAATGCGGTTTATTTTTTTGACTCAGTGAATGTATGATTTGGATTCTACATTTCATTAAAATAATCTAGAATTCGTTTCCACTCGCTCATGATTGTTCAATAACAAATTTTCTAAGTTCGTTATAAATTATATTCCGTTATTAATCAATAATGCTTATGTAATGTGAATATAATTATTAAACTTCGTACCGATTTCAGACATTGTTGTGTAGATATTTCATAAGGTCGGCTTAGTTCGTTTTTTATGGTCGATATAGACAAAATCGATTTTTTTACCTAATGTTCGGAGCGAATATAAAGTTGCACATCTCTATTCCATATCGACGACGTAATTGATTCGTTTATAATATGTGCGAATGTCTCGACGAACCAATTGCAGTCCGGCCAGTTTAGTTTGCGCGTTGTGAACCCCATGTATGTATGTGATTTTGATTTCACTTTAGGTTATACAAAAACGATGCATCGAACTGGAGTATCCGCTTCTAGCTGAATACGATTTCCGCAACGACACAGTGAATCCTGATATAAATATAGACTTGAAACCGACCGCCGTGCTTCGTCCGTACCAAGAGAAGAGTCTTCGGAAAATGTTCGGAAATGGACGAGCGAGGTCTTTAAGCCTTTATATTTATTATTAAAATATGAATCTGAAAACGATTTCTACTTTACATTTTTAATTTATATATGCAATTATACACGATAATGATATACAAACGGAATGCGTAATGTTATCATAATGTTGTAGTCAATGATCAAAATTAAAATCAAATCCGAATTTAACTATTGGTACTACTGCTAAACCTGGCGGGGGTGTAAGATGGATAAGGGATCGGCCAGTTATACGCACAAGGGAAACAACATTTTAGTTCCCAATATTAGTATTGCATTGGCGATGTAAGCGATGGATAATATTTCTCACAATCTCAGTCTGGCCCTACGGGCGGCGGTGGCCCACTCGCTCGCTCGCCTACCCATCTGAATTGGTATTGCGGCGCAGGTCGGGCGTGATCGTGCTGCCGTGCGGCGCCGGCAAGTCGCTGGTGGGCGTGACGGCCGTGTGCACGGTGCGCAAGCGCGCGCTCGTGCTGTGCAACTCGGGCGTGTCGGTGGAGCAGTGGAAGCAGCAGTTCAAGTGCTGGTCCACGGCCGACGACAGCATGATCTGCCGGTGCGTACGAGTGTCTAACTATCGATTCCGACTATTGTGAAAACGTTATCTCAGATTTATTTGTTTGAACCACTAACCCACTGACACTAACCTCGCACACACTGCAGCCTACGTGCAATCGAGGCATTGCTAATATAAAAATGGAAAATTGTGATGGAATCTTAATTATTCTTAAATATATAATTTCGATAACTCTAATTTGTTAAAAAACAAACTCGACCGATTCTGTCGAAAGTTTTAAATGTAATATATAACAGATTCACGTCGGAGGCGAAGGACAAGCCGATGGGCGCCGGCATCCTGATCACGACGTACTCCATGATCACGCACGGACAGCGACGCTCGTGGGAGGCCGAGCAGACCATGAAGTGGCTGCAAGCGCAGGAGTGGGGGCTGGTGGTGCTGGACGAGGTGCACACCATTCCCGCCAAGATGTTCCGACGCGTGCTCACCATCGTGCACTCGCACGCCAAGCTCGGTCAGTACCACGGACACATCTACACCACCGTATGGAAAGCAATGTACTTACATTACATTGCTTTCTATAGTATACATTAAATAAAAAAAAAATACTTTCAGTGAGGATACAATGTCATCGTATAATTTTATTTAAATCTTATTTAGCAATTCCATTCATAATATTAATACAATAATTTCGTTGTCAAATACCCGTCGACATGCACAGGTCTGACGGCGACGTTGCTGCGTGAGGATGACAAGATCGCCGACTTGAACTTCCTGATCGGGCCGAAGCTGTACGAGGCCAACTGGCTGGAGCTGCAGGCGCACGGGTACATCGCGCGCGTGCAGTGCGCAGAGGTGTGGTGCCCCATGACGCCCGAGTTCTACCGCGAGTACCTCGTGCAGAAGTGAGCCGCCTTCCCACACCCGTGCCGCGTCAGGACACTCGTTCTCCGTTAACACGCTCTGCACTTTCAGGATTAACAAAAAGATGTTGCTGTACGTGATGAACCCTTCGAAGTTCCGCGCGTGCCAGTTCCTGGTCCGCTACCACGAGCGACGGGGGGACAAGACCATAGTGTTCTCGGACAACGTGTTTGCACTGCGACACTACGCCGTCAAAATGAACAAGCCGTACATCTACGGGCCGACGTCGCAGAGCGAAAGGATACAGATATTGCAGAACTTCAAGTTCAATCCAAAAGTGAATACAATATTTGTGAGCAAAGTCGCCGATACCAGCTTCGATCTACCGGAAGCTAACGTCTTGATACAGATATCTTCGCACGGAGGTTCGAGAAGGCAAGAGGCGCAGCGCTTAGGTTAGCTGTGAAATGATCAAAGTTCGATTGTCTTTTAGTAGCAGTTGAACTGTTTGTTTTTATGTTTAATTAGTCCAACATAAGCGAGCGTTTATATTGGCCACAGCTGCCACACTCATCAGATATTCTAACGCAAAACAGCAGTACTTGGTATTGTTGTGTTCCGGTTTGAAGAGTGAGCCAGTGTAATTTCAGGCACAAGGGACATAAAATCTTAGTTCCCAAGGTCGGTGGTGCATTGGCGATGTAAGCGATGGTTAACATTTCTTACAATGTCTATGGAAGTTGGTGACGACTAACCATCAGGTGGCCCATATGTTCGTCCGCCTTCCTATTCTATACTAAATACTACTAATATATATATAGTATCCAATTTAAGCTCTAGTGTGAATGTAAGAGATAAACTGCAATTGTCTTTCTGGCTATGCGTCAGCTGATTAGACCTCTGAAGCATTGATACTACGAACAACGTTATGGAAAAGCAGCAATCTGCGTAACATTCGTTAACTAGATCGTCGAATATATTTTGATTCTCGATGAGATTTGAAAAACTATAGTACTAATTTAATCGAAATGCCATTGCAATAGAAATATAAAAATTATGTACATAATATAGCCGAGATGGCCCTGTGGTAAGAACGCGTGAATCTTAACCGATGATCGTGGGTTCAAACCCGGGCAAGCACCACTGAATTTTCATGTGCTTAATTTGTGATTATAATTCATCTCGTGCTTTACGGTGAAGGAAAACATCGTGAGGAAACCTGCATGTGTCTAATTTCACTGAAATTCTGCCACATGTGAATTCTACCAACCCGCATTGGAGCAGCGTGGTGGAATAAGCTCCAAACCTTCTCCTCAAAAAGAGGAGAGGAGGCCTTTAGCCCAGCAGTGGGACATTCACAGGCTGTTACGGTTACGGGTACATAATAAAGAGTTGACCCTTTTACATGTTGTCGCATTTGTGTATACGGCTGTCTATGTGTCATTTATTGATTACAGGTCGAATTTTGAGAGCAAAAAAAGGAGCACTAGCAGAAGAGTACAATGCGTTTTTCTACACATTAGTATCGCAGGATACCTTGGAGATGGCGTACAGTCGTAAAAGACAACGGTTTCTAGTTAATCAAGGTTACAGTTACAAGGTATATTCTATTTATATTACTTCGATACTTTTCATTTGATATCTATGATGACAAATAATAAAATTTGACTGTCTCACAGGTTATTACTGAATTAAAAGGGATGGATCAAGAGCCAGACTTATTTTACGGTACTAGAGAAGAGCAAGGCATGCTACTACAGCAAGTGAGTAAAGTCAAGATTTCGGATGTCTCCAGTACTTTATTTTTACGTTTAAAACGGCTTATATTTGCGGGGGTGCTGATTTTGGATAACATTTGAAGATATTAAGGTTCAATTCCTTTTTTAAACGTTTACATTATAATTTTTTATAAAAATTTATAAAAATTGCTAATGTAAGGGTATTGTAATTAGTTAACGAAACTGGTGGTAGAGCTTTGTGCAAACTCGTCTGGGTAGGTACCACCCACACATCAGATATTATACCGCAAAACAGCTGTACTTGGTATTGTTGTGTTCCGGTTTGAAGGGTGGGTGGGCCAGTGTAATTACAGGCACAAGGGACATAACATCTTAGTTCCCAAGGTTGGTTGCGCATCGGTAATGTAAGCGATGGTTAACATTTCTTACAATGCCAATGTCTATGGGCGTTGGGGACCACTTACCGTCAGGTGACCCATATGCTCGTCCGCCTTCCTATTCTATAAAAAAAAAAACATTTGACTACTCAAATACCTGCCCGTCGGCCATCGGCGCTCCCCTCGGGACTCACCCTGACCGCTGCAGGTGCTGGCGGCGTCGGAGACGGACTGCGAGGAGGAGCGCGAGGGCGCGGCGGGCGCGGGCGGCGCGCGGCGCGCGGGCGGCTCGCTGGCGTCGCTGGCCGGCGCCGACGACGCGCTCTACCTCGAGCACCGCCGCGCCGCGCAGCACAACAAGCACCCGCTCTTCAAGAAGTTCCGATACTGAGCGCGTCCCAGTCGGTCGTTGTATCGTTCGGACGTTTTCTTTTGCAGATCGAAATATTGACTAGTTCCATATGTATATGAATATAAAAATTTATCGCCTTATTTTGTTTTATTCGGAGTTACCTCCGCTCGACCGTCGCCAGACTCGTGGATGGATCGAGTAAGCCTATAGAGTTATTTTAACGATTCCAGCGAATCTGAGGGAGGCGTACCGGAATGGGCATTAGTCGAGCTGCAGGGTCTTATTCAAATGAAAGAAGAGAAACGAAATGGTTCTACTGTAGTCGGCGACTTGCATTACTTCAGTAGGAACCGTCACCCGGTGCTCGTGCTCGGCCATCATGTTCTCAACGGCAAAGAGGTTAAACTGGAACAGCCGATGGCTGTCATGGAAAAAATAAACGAAGAAGACAAAGTCTCCTACAGAGTAAAGGCCATTGTTAAGAAGAAACTTTTGTTTAAATCAAGACCAAAACCTATAATTTCTAATGTTAGTGAAAGAGTGTGATTGTTAAATAAAATGTATTAATTATTATCATTTGTTTCTTTTTAATCGAATTATATTAACTTTGGTTAAGTATTTTATAATACGTTACGTTACATAAGTCGTAAAATATAACGTAACTTGTAAAATGCCACGAGAAATATAATATGTACGTACATTCAAGGTAATGTACAACAAGGAGGTACAAAAGTACATAATAAAAAAGTAAAGGCTCATTTACAAGAGCTCGCTCCGAATATTTATATTTTGTGTTGTAGTATTTCGAATTAAAAAGTTAGACAAAAAACAACGTCGTTACTATGTTACCAATATTCTAGTATATATATTTATTAAATCTAATATATATTTTTTGAAATAGAACTAAGTTTTATTTAATTTTTTGCAATTTTACACAAAATGAAACGAATTAAAAGGAGTAATCTAGCTATGACAAAAAACTCAACAAAGCTTACTCGACATTATAAAAACTAAATAAGAGTAAACAATCGTGATAAAAACTACGTCATGACATGGTTCACTTCATAAAAAGGAATGATCTAATCATGACCAATAAAGGTTGTCATAATGTAGTCACAAACTTGAAAAATTTCGATATTTAGGATAAAAAATTGGGAAAGTTTGTGATACAAAGTCTACAATCCTAATTATCCCTGACTATCCAGGTGGCACCTCGATTTAACTGCTTTTCCCAGACCACCTTGAGGTTACCCGACTTTTCCCTGACATTCCAGAATTCTTATACCCTAACAACCCTCCACGCCGGTGCGTGAACCTGATTCTGTACCTGTTATATATTAACAAAGTAAGACTAACATAATAGAATGTGTGCAGTTCACATTCAATGCTTAGTCGTTGTAACTAGCTAGTTATGAGATTGATATTTAAACATTTCTAAATAATCTTTTTTGTAGTTTTTAACTGAATTTTAATGCTAGAGATAAATTATAAAAACAAAACTTACTATGAAAGGCACTTTATTTTTTTTTTTCAAGAAACAGACAATAATTTATTGCTACACTTATATGTATATAACCTATTTTAATTAAACACTAAATAAACTCTAGTCCAATTCGAAAAGTAAAGTTCAATACATTATTTAAAGTAATACAAAATTTTGTACGTAAAAGGAATGAAAATTGTACCTACCAAAACATAAATAATTATATTAATGTGAAATAAGTGCTCACATTTATTAGAAATTCAATTTTAAATTCAGTGTTGAACTTTGGCTTAAAATATAAAGTATATAATCTACCTAATATAGATAAACTCAAACATCTAAAACAAAGACATAAACAATTTAACACTAAACATAACTTTATAGTCAATGATTTTAATTTAACCAGTTGTTATACAAAACTACTTTTCATTAATCGCAATCTTGTAAATAGACATTTCTTTAAATAGTATTAATTGCATATTAAAAATACCATACATACATACATATGTATATAATTTAGTTATATTTCATTAGTCAGTACGATATTACGAATATTTTAGCCAGCCATGTTTTTAATATATTCCCATTAAAGTGAGATTAATATATAGGACAGAAGGCATCACGTAACATTCAATCCGTACTAAATACCTCTAACAATAAGACAGTTTAATATAATAATTATATTGCATACAATTATTCTCCTCGACAAAAATAACTTTACACGAACTTAGCTAACAGTCGATCAAATGCCATACGACTAATTAAATTATTACCAAATATTATACCAAACCTTTATCACCTTTAGTATATCGCTACTTACGTAGCACTCTTTTTAAATTATTTAGTCAATATCTAACATTCGTTATCTTCATTTGCTGTAAAATTTCATTATTTACATTATACTAAAATTTATTAACAGACGTTGTGATTCAACAAAAATGACACAGATATTTATAAAAGTTGTAACAGTATAGGTGAAAGGAAGAAAATGAGAATAATAAAGGTGTAAAAATGGTATTTTAGACTACTTATTTAGCGAATCATGCGACGTCCAGTGTGGCTCGAAGCAGTTCTTGACCTTCTACTGAAGTCCAATACTCTACGAGAAGATCTCGTTCTGCTTCAAGACACGAAAGGAATGTAAGTTCGGCTTCGCTGTTCCTTCTCAAACTAAGAAGCTTCTTCTTTAGCAATACAGTCTGTAATAATAAAAAAAAACGGTATTATTGCATGTTTATAAACAAAATACCTTGCTAATTTCCCTTAAGGTTAATTCTACATGTCTGTATAATAATTATATGTTTTAATACATCACAAGTATCGGCATATGACTTTCACAAAAGCATACCATGAAGAATAAATAAAGTGTTGATGTTTGGCAGTAGAATCTCCGATGAGTGGGTAGTATCAATAAGTATTTAAAATAAGATTATTAGGAACTACGGCTGATTGGATTTTTTATATTTGTATGAACATACAATTAGGAATATGAGTTTAATTTTTTTATCTCAAATTTCTTACAATTTAATACAACAAATAGATAAAAAAAAGGTTTCTTCCAGTAACAAGTTATTTCAGTATAAGCAGGCTCCTCACTTCGCTATGTGACCAAACTTAGTACGTTTGCATCCTCCTTTGCTTGCCGCAGATATTTGGGCTTGCCAATTTTATTTGCACTTCCATCACAAGCAAATGTGCAATGATATGCCGCGGCTCTGTATTGTAACCCTTGCTTTTACGATATACAGTATACAATTCTCTTTTCACCTGAACGTATCCTACAGCGTTATCACTAAAACTATAGCATCCCCATGTGTATGTAAAATTAAATTGTAGGAAATATATTATAATATATAACGATATTATCTTCTCGTGAAAGAGGAAAGCACAAGTTTCTATATGAAGAGTAACGGACTTATCGCCGATTACAGTTATGATTAATCAGCATTTATAAAAGATTAAAATAAACAATAATAATAAGCCCACTAATATATATCGCGTGATTTGTGAAAATATCCGTCAATCATAAATTCGATTTTCGGTAGATCTTTTGTTTGTCCACGTGAAAATACTGCTCCTATTTTAGCATAAATTAAAATAATAATAATCGTTCTAATATAAGTAAAAAAACGTATGTTCATCATAAAATAATAAAAAGGGATAAAATAAATAAAAAGTTATCAACACGCGTATAACAAAAAAAGTCGCCCGCAATAACGAACAGGCATTGTGACGTCACAGTCGTAACTCTGACGGAACAAGAATTATACGAGAGCGCCTATATTGATTTATTGATAAAGTAAAAGTTTACATGATAGAATCATAATTTTTCATGTATGTTATTATAATCATTTAAAGATTATTTAAGTAGTTAAAAAAAATTTTTTTTTTTTCATCTTCCATCTTCCTCATTGAAACAATAGGCCAGTGCGACGTCTCTACAAATGTCTTTATTTGTAGAGACGTCCCATCATATCTCTAGTTTATCCTCGTAAAGTCAAAATTATAATATATATTTATCTTATATACATATTTATCAGAACTTGTTGTATCCACCGTCCACACTGTTAACGTAATATTATCTTATCGACAAATGTAGGTTATGACCCACGAAGTCTGCCTTTGAATAATCATCAAATAATATATTAAAACGTATCAATGGACTTAGGTTACTTCTTATTTCCACTAGTTTTATTAACGTATGTACAAACAGACATCGAAAACGAAGAGCCAATTCTGTATTACTATGGTCTAGTAAGTATACCATTATCGTGACTAGACTTCAGATTGCCCTGAAACGGAATTTCAAAGTGAACAAAATTAACAAACTATTAGACTCGTGGCCGGCCCGAAATCGACGAGTGTGCAAAGACACGCAAGATACTAACGACAAAGCTAACACACGAATGTGTTTAACGCCAGGAGTCCAGCGAGCGCGGCCTGCCGGCGTGCGCGGCGCGGCAGGCGTGCTCGGCGCTGCTGCGGCGCTACTGGCGCGCGGGCGCGCTGCTGCGCCTGTGTCGCTGCGCGCGCCGCCTGCGCTGCGACGCCGCGCTGCCGCCCGCGCGCCGCCTGCAGGTCAACGACCGCGTGCACCTGCAGGTCGCGCCACACTCTCCACGCCCGCGCGCGACCACGAGCGACGACGACGGACGCGATTCGTTTCCTAACATTTACTGTCTAATTTTTTCAGTTCTGTAATCCGGTGGGCGACTGGCCGGAATGTGCCATCGACGAGACCCCGCTGTCCCTCCGGACGTCGTCCGAGCGGATGGATCCGGACGAGCTGGAGCGGCTGCATCATCGAGGCGTGCGACTGACGCCGCCCAAAATTATGCTGAAATGCCGGTGTCGCTATCCGACCTATTGGAAATTTAACAGGGAAGAGAACGATACCATGTACTACCAGTGCGCCTCGTTGCCGCCGTGCAAGTCGGGCGATTTTTGTGGAAATGTCGACTACGACTTGCTTTCGCTGTATCAATCTTGTCTGTGTCCAAGGAATCATATATGCGTTCATAACGGTGGCACCACTCACTTGCAAGTATCCGAATTGTTATATCGGGGCAAGGGTTGGAGAGCCTACTGTCAACCTATAAGCGACGACTACGACTACGACGAATATTGATAGACATACTTGCGTCGGCTGTGCAGCGATGTCTTTGGCGATATTGTACACTTGCTCGTCGAATCGGTCCGGCCACAGGACGCGACTTATGAGACCACCTTGCAGTGCTTCCGACGCAGAGAGTCGTTGCCCAAATATCACCAAGTCGTTTACCTTAAATAAAAATGTTATTGAGCAAAATCTTTTGTAGCTTGAATTTATGTAACAAGTAAAATACAAATAAATATTGAACAAAACAAGACAATTTTCATATTTATTTTAACCATTACCTAATTAAAATGTTTAGTTAAAGACTAATTTAGTTGATATAAGAAAAAGTAGCACCTCTAATGAGGCAAAATAGTAAGAACACTCAACAAACTCACCATCGCCTGCGGGAGGGCCGGGCAGCGCGCAGTGAGCGCGGCGGCGCCGGGCTGCACGGGCGCGGCGGCGCTGAGCGAGAAGCTGGCGCGCTCCGACGACAGCGCCACGTCGCTCAGCGCCACCAGCGCCAGCGCCACGCCCGCGCATGCGCCCCACACACCGCAGCACACCAGCTTGCTGTGGCGCACCAGCGAGCTCAGTAGAGATCTGCAGCACACACATAGCCTTGTTTATTCCTCACTCTATAGTTACAAGCGAGTACTATAAATATAACCTATTTTAATGAATGTTTAAGAGTTTACCTTACAGACTCGGCGAGTTCGAAAGCGTGGTTGGCTCTTATTTCTTTATTTTCATCCAACAGAAGACTTAAATCGAGACTTGAACAGAGTGTTCCACATTGAGACACCAGTAGGGTAATTGATATGTCCTGTCGGCTGTCCACGTAATTAAGAGCTTCATCTAACTCTTTCAGCACCTGTAATTAAAATTTTTTAAGTAATGCAATACAAATAAAACATAATATGCATGCTTGAGAAATCTCAATACAAACCTCTACACAAATTTTAAGGTGAGTTTTTTGTATACTTATTACAGCTAGTCTTTGATCAATATTCACAGATATAAATTTAAATCGGTCAATATGTATTAAAGCTACGTTATCCCCAACTTTAGAAGCTTTTTTTTGTTTTGCTGGCTTTTCAAATTTAATTGTTTCCCGTTTTCTTTTATTTAAAGCAAGTGACAACTTTGAATTCAATTTCTCTTTAATAGACATACAATCATCCTTATTTATTATTTCACTATTAGATATATTCCCTGCTTCAGCCTTAAAGACCTCTCTACCTTTTTCTTCAACTTCAACATTTGAATTTGGCTTCGTCTGACTTTGATTGTCCGAAGAAGTTAATTGATTAGATGACCGATGAACACTTTGTGCGCTACCAGTGTCTACATCACTTAAACGACGCGGACTCATGCAACTACTAGAATATGAGCTGGAAGAATGGCGCCTGTAAATGATTGAATCATCTGCACTATGAGTTTCAAAATCTTCACTAACTGAAGGTGATTTTACTGAACTATTTAAAGAAATTCGATGCTTTCCACCTAGAATTTTTTTTGCTTCCCCATCCTCATACTTTAGAGATTCCTTTTTCCTTTCTCTAAACTTCATTTCCTTACTGTCTGGAGTAGAACTTTGAAGCTTCTTAATAAACTCAGCTTTGGTTTTCATATTCTTCCTACCTTTAGGCGCTTCAGGAGTAAGTTGATATATCATATTGACTGCTCCCTCATCCATTAATAGCTTATCAACTTCTGATAGTCTTTTACATTGTTTGCTGTTCCTGGGAGATGGTTTTTTCCATTGTAACTTAGATAATGGAGATTTTGATTTTGACCTGTGAGATGTTTGATCTATTTTCAATTTCTTAGCTGGAATTTGGTCTTTTATAACTTGGATCTCTTTGATCTTGGTTGTAGATTTGCCTTTTGTGAAAGTGTCTGGATTATCTGGGTCAAATATAACTTTCTTCTTTATTACTCTACTTAATCTGCGTGGAGCGCTTTCATCTCCACTTTTGCTGGATTTCTGTAGTTGATCCTCACTCACTGTAGAATCTATAGAAGTTCGTTCTGCTAACCCTTCTGATGAAATAATTTGGTCTTGGTTTTCTTTAATTTGTTCGGAATCTTTTAATAAATGTTCACTCTCATTTAGAACGTTATTAGAATTACTCTCGATGGGCTCATCATCTTGCCAATCCATGACCAGCACATTGACAATATTTTCTGTTTGTGGAATCTTATTCTCAACTGCACTCTCAGACTTAACATCAACCGATGGTTGTGTATTATCAGAAATAGTTTGTGACTCATCTTTTGATAAGTCTATGCTGATGTTTTTTTTCTCCCCTTTTTTTCCTTTAGTTGTATAAGGTTTCCTTTTCTTTACATTTTTAAGCCTAGATAATTGTTGCAAAGCAATTTGAGCTTCTGACATTTTATTTTGATTAATTTGAGAAATCTCAACAACTTTTTCTACAGTCTGTTCAATATCATTGCCTTCCAAAATATCTAGCAGTTCTTCTTTATTAAATACTTCTTGTCTAACTGTACTATTGTTGTTTTCAGAAATATCTGATGAACGAAGTACTTCACTTAATTCTATATTTGGGCCTAACTCACTCAGGATATTATTTGTGGGATCATTTTCTGGGTTATCAACCAGTAAATTTTCATTCAAGTCATTATCATTTTTCTCAACTAATATTTCAGTTTCGAACTGTACTTGTTCATTCATCACTGATTCTATATTATTCATTTCAACTATAGTTTCAGTTATTATTTCATTATCATTGCAGGGCTCCTTTTCTACATTTTCAATTACATTTTCAGCAGCAATTTCTACTACTTCAGCAGGTTCAACCTCTACAATCTTTTCGTTTTCTGTTGTAGTTTCTATAACTTCTGTCACATCAGAATTCAAAGAACCATCAGTTTCTTGGGTACACCCAACAACATTAGGTGCAGGTGAGCCATCAATATTTTCATGTTTGTCGTGGCTAATGTCTGCAACTGTTTCGGTCTCCGTAACATCAATAGTTACTTCTGGAAGTCCATCGTCATTTTTTTTGTCGCTATCGACACCATTCGATTTGTGACACACATTATTTTCTTCAACATCGACATTATTTTCCTCCACAATAGTCGTTTTTATAATTTCAACCGCTGAGCTAATAACTGGACGCTCTTCTATAGTTTCCATTTTAAAGATAGTGTATTTCGCAACACAAAATTTTCGTATAACCTAATGTGTTGATAAATAAATCAAATAAACGCAATTGCACTGAGATATTTATGCTTACATTATAATATATAAATACGTAGTTAACAATATAGCACAATATAAACCACTTCTAATATCATTAAAGAAATGCAATACACAGTATCGATGGATTTAAAAATCTCATTAGATTTTTCAATTTTCTATTTATCAAGCGTCGGTCTAACTAATGCCCCAGCAAAAGGGTCGCCATATATACGTGGATTAATGAAGGATAGTTATATAGTATTTTACATAGCCAATGAAAACTATAGTTTGGTTATAATAATTATATATAATTGAAAAAACATGCTAACGTTAGAAAACCGAAATTTATAGCAATAAAATTTTTAATAAATATAGAACATTTATTTGTATAATTATTTTTATAACATTATTTTAAGCTATTGGTTACACATTGGTAGCTGTGTCAATTTAGTCTGTGGTAGAAACAACTTTATTACTCTGTCTGCGGTACTAAGCGGGACGAGACCACAGCAAATATTGCCTTTTCATTTTATTTTGATTGGTTCCATTGAAATAATATGAGCACTTTACGCAAGATAAGTTGTTTATATTTTAGCTCTTTTAGTATTTAATTGAATTTTCTTTTTATACACTAGATATAGACTACCATAAATAAAATACCATAATTACTATTGTGATTTTCTTAATAACTGTTTATCAAAATTCGTCGTATGCTGTTATTCGCTGTTTGATAAAATAATATATATTTTATCTATAATAATTATTATTCTATTCATATCTGTTCATTGGTCTACATCGTAGACCGTAGACCATAGACAGAGATAGAATTATCAAATCTTTTGTCCCTTATCGTGTAACCAGTTTTGGTGTTTGTTTCGTAACTCAAGTAGCGAAACAAACTTGACAGTTATTGCGTTCGTTGTGTTTATTGTTCTATTGTAATTAAATTTTACTTTTTAATATTTATTATAATTTTTTTACCGTAACCGTAACAGCCTGTGAATGTCCCACTGCTGGGCTAAAGGCCTCCTCTCCTCTTTTTGAGGAGAAGGTTTGGAGTTTATTCCACCACGCTGCTCCAATGCGGGTTGGTGGAATACACATGTGGCAGAATTTCAGTGAAATTAGACACATGCAGGTTTCCTCACGATGTTTTCCTTCACCGTAAAGCACGAGATGAATAACAATCACAAATTAAGCACATGAAAATTCAGTGGCGCTTGCCCGGGTTTGAACCCACGATCATCGGTTAAGATTCACATGTTCTTACCACTGGGCCATCTCGGCTTCACTGGGCCATCTCGGCTTAAAGTTTTTAATTAAAATATTATTTTGATTTTCAACTACACCCAAAAACCGTTGCATTATTTGATTTTGCTTCCGTTATCAATAGTACCAGCATCTTTATATGGTACTGGATTAGTATTCTCCTCAGATGTTGAAATCTAAAACACTCAATTAAATTATTAATAAAGAATGATTGCCGCATATATTTCTACGTTAACCTCTTGCCTCGGAATCTATTAATATTATAAATTCATGAAGAATGTTAAATAATGTTGTCGTTAAGTAATATAAATAGGAGAACGAATAAATTAAAATAACATATTTATATATAACGAAGCACTTTAGGCTATTATAGGACTCTGTATTTATTTGCTTACATTGTCGACGAGTCGATATTTTATATCGAAAACCGGTACATTTTTTTAGCTGACGCTGGCAGCACTTCCATGATAAATAATTATAGGTTATGAATGATAAAAAACTGAAAAATCCTATTATCTTTAGGATTTTAATGCAATATAAGGTTCCGTCATGTTATGGCATAAATAAATATCACTGAGAAATTATATTTACGGACAAAACCGTCGTACTTACACGTGAAAACACACACCGGCAATTTTCTTCTTGCTATCGCTTTAACATGAAATAATACGATAATGCACCATTATATAACTTCCGATATAAGGATTGTTTCTCGGTCTTTTCACTGGATTATAATCGTTTTCTAACATAAAAATAAGCAAAATTTGAACAATTAACACAATGAACGCACCAACTATTAAGTTTGTTTCGCTACTTGAATAGCGAAACATTCGTAGGAATTTATATACGTACATATAGCAGTGTTTAGAAACTATCTAGAGATTGTATTGTATCTTTAGACTTTTCTCAAAACAGTGACTATTATTAATATTATCTACCTCACACGGTCTTACTTTTATACGGTACTTATCGGATATTTAAGAAAACACAACATTGCTTAAACAATCACCCGCTAATTATAATTATATTTTATGACTAAGGCCGTAAATGTTTAACAAAATAATTGTATTCAAAATCTGAAAACACGGCAGTAATGGTGCATTTTTTTACTTGCAGTTTTGCTTTAGCTCAGTCTTTAATCAAATTATTATAAATATATAATTAAAATTAAAATATAATAATTAAGTTGAGCTTATGGAGTGTAGAGGTAGTACTACTCTAGTCATGTGGTTATGTACTCTGTTCCTCTAACTCATACTCTTGATAGATTGATTCATTAAGAAATTAACATCTGACAATTCTGACTTCAAAGTATTTATATTGCCTGACATATCGAATATTTGACATAAGAAAAAGAAATATATACGTAGGATTTGGATTGGGATTAAAACCTGGAGGCCGAATACTTTATTATAATATTTACCAAATAATAAAAATTAAAAAATGAACATTCTCCCTAAGAAAAGGTAAAGTGTGCATTCACATATAGAGAATTATAAAAGTTTTATACGAAATTATTTATGAAATTTAGTATTTTATTTTTTATTGCAGATGGCACGTAAGGACAAAGGAAAATATTGCTCGAGTCAGAAAAGATGAAGCAGAAGCTGCAGAAAAAGAAAGACAAGAACAGTTAAGGATTGAGAATGCAAACCGTGAAGCTCGACTTAATGTATTAAAAAATAAAAGTAAACAAAAGTTATTAGAATTTGATATTCAACCTCAAACTGTTGAACAGGTCCCCGCCACCCAAGAACACATCAATTTATTTGCAGACCTTGAGCATGCTATTCAAACAACCAACAAAGAACATGATAAGGAAATTAAGGAGAAAAATGAAGAATATGAAAAGAAAATTGGGTATTTAACATATTTAGGACAAGATACAAATGAAGCTTTAGGCAAGAAGAATTGGTACAATGTGATCCCAGAATCAACACGATTTTCACGATCTAGTGACATAAAAGATACATATGAAAAACTAATGCTAAAAGATAAAGATGGTAAAATCAAAGAAAAGTTAAAAGATGAAAAAGATGGAGAAATAGCATGGAGTGCAAAACAACAGTTAGATCCTATGAATTCATTCAAGTCATTCTGTCATAATTCAAAAAATAAGGATATATTTAAAAAAAAGTTAGATAATAAAAAGAAAAATCAAAAATCAAAGCATAAGAATAAAGACGATTTAAAAAAGAAATTACAAAAATTACGAGAAGCAAGGCTAAAGCGCGAACAGCAAGAGAAATATAGAACGGAAATGTTTTTATCCAAGCTCAATGGCACTGCCCCAGAAAAAGAGAAAGATGAGAAAATCCCAAAAATAAAACCTAAATATAATTCACAATTTAATCCAGAAATCGCTAGACAAAATTATCAATAAAAGAAGAATCAAATGTCTTGCTGATCTTGTCAATTTTAGGAAATTAATATTATATCAAGTATAAAACAAATTATTTTCGTAAATACATGTAATAAGAAAAAAGCCGAGATGGCCCTGTGGTAAGAACGCGTGAATCTTAACCGATGATCGTGGGTTCAAACCCGGGCAAGCACCACTGAATTTTCATGTGCTTAATTTGTGATTATAATTCATCTCGTGCTTTACGGTGAAGGAAAACATCGTGAGGAAACCTGCATGTGTCTAATTTCACTGAAGTTCCGCCACATGTGAATTCTACCAACCCGCATTGGAGCAGCGTGGTGGAATAAGCTCCAAACCTTCTCCTCAAAAAGAGGAGAGGAGGCCTTTAGCCCAGCAGTGGGACATTCACAGGCTGTTACGGTACGGTATGTAATAAGAACCTGATCAATAAAATCAAAACTGCACCAGTATTTAACACTTGATATTTGTGATTTCTTATCCTAACACATCCTCTATAATGGTCATGATGGATAAATCTAGTAAAGATGTATTAATTTAAGAATATACTTCTTAATCATATATGTATTACAATAATGTGAGGTATTGATGAAATAACAGTTATTTATATCTTCACTGAAATGAGTTTTAATCTGCAAAGATTATATATCAATTCTGAAGAAAAAATAGGAAAATGAGTAATAAAATATTGCTTTCTTAAATAGAAATGAAAATCTTAATGTACTATAAATTGTATTTTATTTATATATTATTTTTATTTCATCATATCTCTGTATAACCAATAAAACAAATATATACATCTTTAATTTGAATAATCAACAATTGTTCCAAGTTCGGTTTTCATTCATCCTTCATTTTGGTGGGGCGTGAGTCAACAAAACCATTGGTAGCTTATCTTCCAATTTATCAAAGGAGTAATTAAATGTTTCGCAAAATAATTGTAATATTCTTACAATAAGAAATCCATCCGTTATAGGTTCCCCAGATTTCAACCTGCAAAAATAAGTTAATATTAGTTATTTTTATTACAGTAAAATTAAAGACTCACTACAAGAAAGATCTGTAAGCTAATATAAGTTTTGTGAGTAGTGCGCTCCTTTTTTTTAACACCGATTGTTGTAAGAAGCCCTTCTTAAGAAGTTTACCTAATTTTAATTTTATTAATAAGGTTTTATATGTGGATTTTAGGAACTTGCTATAGATTTTTTTACAAACTAATTTTATTGACAAATTTAATCTTTTTGATAGATAAATTCTACAATTCTATAACAATTTTGTCTCTTACATACAAATAAATATACACGAACTTTATTCGTACTATTTAATTGATACATGATACTGCAGTAGACTTGAACTACAGTACTACACAATACAAATACTACATAACGCTTCCTACGCGGCATCCAGCTGCCACCAGTTTTCTTAATCTATGGAGTTTTTAATATCTCAAGTATTGAAAGTAGCTATAAAGCTATAATGATAGCACAATTACAGTTCGTCAATACTAAATGTTTTGAATTTTTATACTAACTTTAAAATAGTCGTAGTCTTAGCTGTTTTACACAGGAAATCAATAAAAATTTCAACATTTTCTGTCTTGGATTGGCGTAATAAAGTATAAATTCCCACCAAAAGTGGATAACCGTCTATATTTTCTCCAGATTTTTTTGTGATTAAATCTCCTGAAAGAAAGGTAGATTGGTGTCATATTATAAATTAGAAAGTTCAATTAAAGTAATTATTAGAAAAAAAATCAATTTGATTATAGTAAAGGCCCAATAAATGTAGAATTTACAAAATTGAAAATCAATATTTTATTATGAATGACCATGTGTTCATACTTTTTTCTTTCAAAATAAATAAAATATAATAAAGAAATTAATATGGCTAATTAAATCTTCCTTTAAAACTTAATCTAAATCTTTATTTAAAACTTCCAAAATATTTATTTAAAAATTTACATACCTGTGTTTAAACATAATTGTAATTTATGCAATTGTGCAATCAAAACAATCGCCATTATACGCCCCATGTCCGAGTTAACGAGCTCGTGAGCATTTTTCACGTATATTTTCTCAAAAGGCTCGTTTATCCCACACCGAATTAAATATTGTTCTACATTTCGCATAAGCGCTACTGGCATTGTTTGCGAATCGATTTTACTATTATTTTTGATCTCATTTAACAGTGACCTGTAAAAATTGATATTTCGAATACACCCGTTTCAAATGTCATGCTGAAAGATGAAGGAAAACATCGTGGGTAAACCAGCATGTTTAAGTGATACTCTGCCACATGTATGTACATCAACCCACATTAAGCAATGTGGTGGACTAAGCTACAAACATTTTCCTTAAAAGGGTGTAACTTATATAGAAACACAAGTTTATAAAAGTTTGTCAAGTAGATTTTATGAATGAACAATTTCCATACGCACTCATTTATAGTCCGCAAGGAGGCTTCCAAATGTGCAGAGTCAAATTTACAGCTGGTGTTTAACTGAAAAGCGATGTGTTTCCTGAGCAGCTGTAGTGTTCCTATGAGAATTATGATATCAGACAGCTGCTGATATATTTTATGTCCCTTTGTGATCATTTGATCCAGGTCCTTCATATCAAAGTTGCTCATTGAAAGTTTGTCATTAGAACTCCTGAATATACTTTGAACATTTTGTAACTGATTCTTAATCATATATCCGTATAAAATATCTAATCCATGCAATCCAACTACTCCAATAGCATTATTTAGTTGTGTGAAGGTTTTCGTGTTTATCACCTCGCTATGGTTCTTGACGTCGAACCAGGCGGCGCAAATATTTATATAAACGCAAACTCTGCAAATATTATTTACATTAGGAAGTACAAACATATTAGAATAATGTATTAAATAGATCAATTCAAGCACAATCATATAAGTTATATTGTTAACTGTGCCTTGCATCTGCTAATTGTGCTATTTGACGGGCGAGGCTTCCCATGAAGCCAGCTGATGGTCCATATAGTGTAACTCCTTTTCGAATGCTTATTTCCTTTCCTACACTTTGATTTATAATAGCGGACACCTGCAATTTATAAAAAAGTATTAAATGTTTTTATTATATATAAATAGAGAATTTCTTCTCAGTCCAATAAAAATGTATAGTCATCCAACGCTTAAAAATGAGGTAAGCAGCGCGTCTGTAGTTTTTTACTAGTTTAAGTATTAACTATAAGGAAATATAATTAAATGAACGTTTATTAATTACTCTATTCATTTCAAATGAAATACATTTGAAATGTATAGAGTAATAAATTAAACGAATTTACCTGTTTTTGCCAAATTCTCAGACCATGAATATTAATGTAATCTTGAATATACTCAAGGGATCTCTTGTAACCGTCCATGCTTTCTTCTAACTTTTGAAGTCTAGAAACTAAGTTATTACTTTTTTTTACTTGTGGCTCGACAAATTCAAAGATTTTTTTGGTGATGTGCCCATCTAATTCTTTCAACAATCCTTCTTCTAATAACTGTGCTGGATCTACTCTTATAACGCCAACTAACGTGGATCTCATATCTAGAATTCCTATAATTAAACAATTTGCCTCGTAAATAATAATTAATTATTTGCACAAAGTAACAAGTATTATTAATTGTACAGAAATGATAAACGAACCGGTTGTGAATGTTGATGCTGAATGAGTTAGTTTAGCGACCTCCATTCTGTGGTCTAATTGTGCATATTCCCTTAATTTTTCCTTTTCTATTCTTGTCGGCACTTCCTTAATTGTCCAAGTTTGCAAATCAATTATTTTCTCGACAATGTTGAAAACCATTTCAGGAATGATTTGTAACACTTTTTGGATATATTTTATTAGCTCACTGCTGTAATATTGTGATACGGATATTAAGTCGTCGCTTTGTGCTTGATTTATTCGCAATAATGGTATTTCCATAGCACTTGCCAATTTAAGGAATAGCGCTCGAAGTCGACTCGTAACTGAGGGATTCTCTTTGATGCTGTCTTGCATATATTTCGTATATAAGTCAATTGTACACCAAGCATAACTAAAATCTGCTACAGTTTCCAATGTAACTAGAGCATCTTCTTTCAAAGAGGCTGCTCTTAAGACATTTTTTAACGCTTCTTTGCTTTCAGAAAGAAATTGAACAACAGTCGAAGTGCTCTTTATACCGTGAAATTCTTCAACATTATCTAGAACTTGTATGAGTTGGGTTACACTTTTCACAGTTTTGGATGTGATGGGTTCATTTAAAGATGAAATCTGTTTTGCAATTTTTTCGAACCAAATTTTCAGTTGTTCATTTTCAGTAACTTTTGTATAAGGATTAGCTCCAGAAAATAACTGCGATAAATTAGTTATCGCTTCTAAAGCCAGACTTTTATTTTTGTTCCAATTTTCACTTCTCGATGCTAGTACATTTTTCAGAGCCTCTCTAATCTTTAATTCCAGCTCTGCTGTACTTATAAGTAATTCCAGTAGTTTCAATGGATCATAATTTGATTCCTTTATAACCACATCTTTTAGCAATTTGCTCTTTTTATTATTATCAAAATATATAACATCGCTATTATGTAGTAGCAACCAGCGCAAGACGTGATTACAATTTAAAATAACATTAATAATTTTACCTATATTGTCTAGAACAAAATCATCACTTAATGTACCCTCTTTTAATAAAAGATGAGTTTTATTAATAAGCAAGTGGACTGCATCACCTCTTTTCGAATATATTTCTTTAACAATTTTTGCATTACAGGTATTATTTAGTGAATTCTTGGCTGCCTTAAAGTTTTCCCAATAATCAATTATGTTCATGGTGACACCCATATAAATTGGCGTGATCCAATTGCAGGGGAAAAATTTATCAACAATTTCTCTCATCTTCGTAGTATCATTGTGTAAATAATGTGGTGTGAAAAATAAGCATACTACAAGCATACTGGCTTGTGTGGCAAGAGCGGAAGATTGATGCTCCGGAATAGTATACACAGCAAGCTGGTTATATATATCTTCAGATCTTAATTTACCAACAACTTTCTCAATAAAATCATGATTAATTGGAACACGGCTGTGGAAATCAAATTTTTTTTATATTCACTTATATTTTTTTAATATGGGTTGAGAAGCTGAGATAATGAAATAATTTGCATATTTGCAGTAAATTGCATCTTAATGAGTATTTTTTTTATGGAAACTAATTAAATTTTTTGCAGATGAGCAAATGGGCCACCTGATGGTAAGTGGTCACTGATGCTCATAGACTTTAGCATTGTAAGAAATATTAACCATCACTTTCTTACACCGCCAATGCGTCACAAACCATGGGAACTAAGACGTTATGTCCCTTATGCCTGTAATTACACTGGCTCACTCAGCCTTCAAACCAGAACACAACAATACCAAGTACTGCTATTTTGCAGTAGAATATCTGATGAGTGGGTGGTACCTACTCAGACGAGCTTACACAAAGCCCTACCACCAGTAAAAATTATACCAACTAACCACTAGGCCATCTCGGCTTTTTAATTATACTATCTACTAAATTTACTTAAAGTATACTACCTAAAATATTCAACTGGATAGTCAGATGGTCTTCGGGACTGATTTTGATTATAGCCAGTTTCCCTCAATAATTTACAAACATCATCAATATTAGATTGTGATTGATTTGTACTGTAGCGATAAAATGCAACTAATAACCTTTCCCGCACACATCCATTAATATATAGGTCACATAAAAGGAGCATAGCTCCATACAGATATAAGGACTCGCACTGAAAAATTGCATATTATAACTATAATATAAAAATATAAATATTGACATGAAAGTAATTAAAAAAATTATTTAACTGTTAGCTTAATATTCTGAAATATTTTAAAGGTTTTACATACCAAAAGTTGTTTTCCTTCTATGTCTCTCATTACTGTCTCAATGGTTTGTTGAATAAAAGCTCCATCATGTAATTGTTCTACAAAAGTATTAAGATCAATAATGTACTGGTAGATATTATCGAAAAGTAGATAAAAGCGAGTGATTAATTCTAAATATTTTTCTTTAAGATCATCATCCAAGTCTTGTAGTTTCTAAAATGACAAAAAAACAACATATCGTTGAAATAATGTATGGTACATATTATGAGCAATTATTTCCTTGTTCACTTACATTATTAACATTAATTTTTTTTTCCTGTGCTTCAGAGATCTTAAAGTAACTGAAGTCCATGATGACATCCTGATATTGCTGCTGAATTTCCTTAGTGTCAAATCTGTAAATATTATTTAAAAAACGCAATAAAAACATCAATACCACCTACTACAATTTATATTTGTATTATCAATGAATATAAGCTATATCTAAAATCTGACTACTCATTTATCCAGGTATATATAATAATAAGAAATTATAACAAAAGAAAAGATATGGACTGTTTTAATATGACATCTATGAAAATAATAATTATTCGTATAAATTCAAAAAATTAATATCACAACGAAGTCAGTACTTAGGCATGTATTTTTAAGAAAATCCATTATCATGATTACTCACAGAAAAACCTTTGGTATGTGATCTTTAAGTCTTAATATTTCAGCTAAAATAGCATTTCCGTGAGACACTAATTTGAGTAAATTTTGGGCACAAATATTATCTTCTGCCAAAAATGCTCTCATTTTATTCTTGACTTCTGACTGACAAATAACAACATCAATTATGGTACTTAATAAATAACATCCAAATATATTGAATATTATAACTTTAACGGATTCTTTTTTACAATAAATAACAAATTAATTACATTTAGCTTTATTTATAAATTAAACTTAAAACTTATTAATAATTAATTTGAAATATAGGGTCTAAGACAGTGCCGATTTTACTATGTCCTAATTAATAACTTTGCTTCTGGCGTGGGTCTTTATTTGAATTTTCTCTATCCTATATTCTTATAATAATTTAATCAGAGGAATTATACATAGGTAATCTTTGCACGGAATATCTTTTGATTATATTTTAATGACCAAATCATTGTTAATTAGTGTTGTCATTGTCACAAAAATTAAAATATTTGACATTAGCTTGGTTATAAATGATATCCAAACTTTATAGGTTAAACCACCAACAATAGGTGTTTACCGAAATATAACGAAATAGTGTGAATGCAGGAAGTGTACTATTTCTGACGCCAAAATAAATAAAACATAAGATATCTCATATCACGTATTTCAATATAAGACAAAATACTTTTTGTTACTTGTGACATACGTAAACATATGTAATAAAAAATTTTATTTTCAGTTTGTTTTAAAGGTACACATCACTATACCTACTATTTAAAACCATTGTTTACAAGAATGACTAATGACTATATTTTCTATAGCGACAACACTGTGAAAATCGCTATGAGCATATATAATCGCATATATAAATGAAATTATTTCACTGAGACATCAGAATTCAGACAAGTTCAATGACTACTTGACTGTGAATGAGTGTGGATTGACCGATTGAAAAGTAATTTAGAATTTTCAATTTAATTTTAATGTGAAATAATGTGACAATCAGACAAAGTAATTATACGTATAAGTTTGTTTTCATAATGTAACTTGCTTTTTTAAGCTTGTATACTTATATACACTCATTTAAAAAATAATAAAGCAAAATTTATTATTTAATGTGAGAAAATATATCTTTTTACAACTATGTCGTCATTATTAAGTTATGAGACGCTTGTTCACGCGGTGGCTGGAGCTACGGTTAGTATTTTTTTAATTATATTTAATATTCATTTAAATATTAAAACTTAAATTCAGCAAGTCATTTAAAATTTCAGGGCAGTGTTGTTGGAATGGCTGCATTTTACCCTTTAGATACATTGAGATCAAGGATACAAGGTACAATTAATTTTCCTGCTTTTTCTATAAGGTTTTGAAATATTATATTATAACTAATTGCAAAAGATTAATAAATATTAATAAATATATTTTTTGTGAACAATATTTACAATACAATGTTTCTTGGTTACTGAATGAGATTACAAATTACTAAGATTATTAATTAATTTTAAAAGGTATTTTTCTTTACAGTTGACGATTCTATTAAACTACATGGCTCATCGCTAGAGCTTTTGATTAAATTAGCTCATAAAGAGGGTATTATTTCTTTGTATCGTGGATTATATCCTGTATTACAATCTCTGTCTGTATCAAATTTTGTTTACTTTTATACATTCCATGCATTAAGACGAGCTGCCACGAATAATACTTCAGCACTAAGAGATTTAATGTTTGGAATGTTAGCTGGTAGTGTCAATGTTCTTCTTACCTCTCCTCTTTGGGTCGTAAACACCAGGATGAAGCTTGGAAAAAACTCTTATTCAAATCTTCTTAACGGTCTTTACATTGTTTTTAAGGAAGAAGGTTTTAAGGGTTTATGGTCAGGTACTGTTCCATCTCTGTTATTAGTTTCAAATCCAGCTATTCAGTTTATGGTATATGAATCTTTGAAAAGAAAGTTAGTATCTAAAGGATATTTTGATTCTTATACTGCATTTTTATTTGGTGCCATAGCTAAAGCAATTGCAACAACTCTAACATATCCCTTGCAGCTCATACAATCAAGACTTAGAGCTGGTACTAGTGTGAAACCTTTGCTCAAAAATATGAAATCAAAACCCCTGACAATGTTCCGTGGTTTGGAAGCAAAGTTATTGCAAACTGTTATGACTGCAGCTTTGATGTTTTTAATTTATGAGAAAGTTGTTCGTTTAGTTTTAACTATAATGAGAGTGAAACTAACAAAACATTAATTATAAATCTACCAATATATATTTGTAAATTTTAATCTCTTTTCAGTAATAAATAATACCAAAAAAAGACATGTTATATTTATATATAACATTAATTGACATACATTGGTGGCTGGTTGTAATATTTTACTTTTTGGATTTTAAATCATTTAATAATATAATTCTGTGGTTTTATGGTAATGAGCTTCGAAGTTATATTGCTAAGACAAAATAACTAAGTGTACCTAATTTTTTTAATTAATAAAATATGCAAGGAAATGTTTAACGTGAAAATCTATTCCATAAATTATGAATATATACACGTGTATTATTCTAAGCATATACTGCTTGTTTAAAATTACATAATGTACACAATTATAATGCAAATGTTCTTGACACAGTAAATCCTCTTGGATTTACAATGTTAATAAAAATAAGGAAGTTGTAAAATAAGGAAACCATAAAATATGTATAATTATGTATAGGTATGCATTTATTTTAGTTGATAAATTATTACAAATTGAAGTATCTGTGATTAAAACCAAATATTTTTCCTTAAAATGACAATTTCTTTTGATAATATAATGTTATAATATTCTATGGGTTAAATGGAGATAAGGAAGGGGGTTGAATATTAAGTTATTAAATAATGAATTGTTTTCTTTTATTTGAATAAATGATGGATAACAAAATGTTTTTAATTTTATTGATTCATAACTGGATACTTTATTTGAGCTAGTTTCATGTCTTCTGATGTACGAATTATTACTTTGGTGTATTCTTCTATTACTGATTTCAATTCGTTATAAATCTGAAACGAGAAAATGTTTAAGAATATGTATATAAAATAAAGGTCTTAAGCAATGGTTTAAAAATAGAAACTCCGATAAAATAGCTAGTTGGCTAGTCTTTTGATTTTTTTTTTATAGAATAGATAGGCGGACATCCATATGGGCCACCTGAGGGTAAGTGGTCACCAATGCCCATAGACATTGGCATTGTAAGAAATGTAAACCATCGTTTACATCGCCATTGCGTTACCAACCTTGAGAACTAAGAAGTTCTTTGTGCCTGTAATTACACTGGCTCACCCACCCTTCAAACCAGAACACAACAATACCAAGTACTGTTGTTTTGCAGTGGAGTACAACATACAAAGACGAACTTGCACAAAGCCAAATCAGTAAATTTAAAGGTTTATGCAATGATTATATAAGTAATAAAAAAACTTTATTTTAACGAATATTTTTTTTTTACTGTCTTGCATAGATCTTAAGATTGTTTTTTCATTAGTAATTACCATTGGGCCATCTCGACTTTTTACATAACTTTACATAATTATAAGAGGAGTCCTGTTACTTTGGTCATGTCATTGTAACTGTCTTTTATTAGGTTTTCCCATCTTTAGAATGAAGACCCTCATGTGATTATAGTCTTCATATTGCCTTGCCGAATCTATAAATGCTAATTATCTTTTTATAATATTTTATTGGTGATAAGATATGTAGATAAAAATTAAAATAATTAAATACATAATCCGGCTAATTGACATATATGTATTTGATTATAGTTACTAATTTTTCATTAAATTTCAATTGGTATTTGTTTTTAATAAAATAATTATATAATATATTGTAATTGTAACAATCAATATCTAGTACAAAATATTAAAGCATATTAGTTAGAAGTAATAACAGGAAAAGTGATATGACCATGTAAATATAGCAGGATAATAATCATGTTATCATAGCCTTCATGGGGTGGGTCAATGGTAAAATTAGTATAATTTGTTATTTACATAAAAAACAAACATGTTCTGGCTTAAAGTATTATGTTATGATATTAAATACATCGAACTTGATGCTTGATGCGAACTTAACCTTGTAAGTGCGAAGGTCGGAATTTAAATATACTTTAGTTTTACTCTAGACAAAATTTAAACAAAAAAGGAATAAATTGTTCACATACAATAACCAAATTAACGATATTACATATATACGAGAATTCAGGATTTGAAGATTTTATGATTAACTAGAAAAACAATATAAAATAAGAATATATAGTCTAATTATTTTAGATAAACATTTTTTCGAAAATACTTAAAAAACTTATCTGTGGTACATCTTTAAGTACTGTGATTACCGATTTGCAAATTTTACCGTTCCATTTCTTTACTATTTTATCCTTGCTATTGATAGATAGAAAATATTTAATCACATAGGGCTATTGTCCTTAATTAGTTGGCCACGACTGTATATGATGCTCATATTCGTTATCCTAATATTAGCTAGTATTTTAAGTCATTTTTATATTTGTTTTTTTACTGTTAAATTACTGAAAATATATACAAATTAAGTTTGTGGCAAAATGATACGTCAAATAAATTTATGGAACTGATAAGCCGAAGTTAAACGAAACCTTACTGGAAAGTGTCAACAAAATGTTGAACTGAATTAATGTAGAAAACCAACTTAGAATGATTTAGAGCGGTAGTCAAGCGGTACTCTAAATGGTGAAGATAAAATGAGCAGCACGGTGCTGGGCGAGTGGTACCTGCGCGGCGTGCGTGTTGTGCGCGTGTCGCGGCTGCTGCGCCAGCTCCAGCAGCAGCAAGTCGGCGAGCGCGAGCGGCGCGGCGCGCGGCGTGGGCGCGGCGGGCTGCAGCGCCAGCGCGGCGCGCCGCAGCGCCTCGCAGCACAACTCCGCCGCCTCCAGCGCCCTCCCGCCGCGCAGCAGGGCGCGCACGCACGTGTCGCACTCCAGCTCCTGGTATTGCGCACACTCGCTTTATGTCCACATTCCGTAATTGAAAAAGTGTTTAAAACCCAAATTCATCTTTCATTTATATCTTGTACAATCGCTGCAAAAATTTGTACGCAATCAGATGTTAAACAAAACTTCAAAATGTCTCATTTTAGTTAACGCCTTAGTCAACTGAAAAAGTTCTTTGAGTGTATTTAATAAGTAGCCTTATATATAACTAGAGATATTTCGTTTCAGCGATGCGTTTTTATTTTTGTATCACTTGATTCATTGATTCTTATTTGGCGTTGACCTACACGTAATGTCAATTAACATTTGATTATTATTCTGTCTTCTTCGAAACAGAAGGAGAATATAATATATTTATACAGTTTACAGTGTATAGCGCTAATGTATTACTGTTTTGAAACAGGTACTCTTGTAGTTTTAAGAAAAAGATTCAATAAAAAATGACCGACTCTAATGTCCGAATGTCTATCTTTTATATCGTGTGTACATACAATATACATATTCGTATAATACTGAAATAATAATTGGTAGCTTTAGTTTATCCATTCATAATGTAATGCATGAAATATTATTCTGTATAATTACCATAAACCTTTGTAGAAACCAACGAGGCAAGAATTGACCGGTACTGATAGCTCTTTTTGTTACAGCAAGTAAAGTCTCCGCATCGGCCGTTTTTAAATTCGGATACAAAACCTCGAAATTTATATTTTCATTTCCTAAAACAATTGATTAAGTTTTAATAGTATTCTACATAGAACATTTTAATTTTAAAATGAATGGAAGCTAATAATAATTATTTATCATTACATATTGTTTATCAATATACAAGAGAATTATGCTTAAGCAAACAATGACATTATTAAAATTTCAACATAATTAAATAAAGCAAATAAATATATAAAAAGTTGTAGGTAGAGCTTTTGTCTTGTTTATTGAAGTATATTATTGCTTTACGCTAAACGAATTGAACGCTAGTTTTAATCACGTTGCAAATCATATTTAAAAAAATTCGGCCACTAAAATCTGTCGTACTTACGGAGTAATGCCTGCTGTACTGGATCTAACGATTCCGGAACTTCTTCACGCAACTCTGCTGCCAAATCATCAGGGCCAATCACCTGTTGTAGTTATAATAATTGTGTTTTACTGTTTGACCCTAATAAAATAATACTTGCTGGTGTCAGAGGCGTAGCTAGACACGTGAAGGTGGCTCCACCTCGATGGAGCGGCGAATTGACAAAAACCGGGACCCATTACTCATTTCCCCGGGGTTTAAAATATCATGTCAAATGTCAGTTTTTTATTTGTCCTTACTTCTCCTGTGATTAGAATAGGCAATGTTATGATTAATCATTCTTAGTGATAATGTCTACGATGCATTTATTTTTTTCTCTCTGCCACAATAATAAAAAACATAATAACAATTCAAATGTAACGTAAAAAGTAATTTATTGCCACAAATTCAATTTTTATTAGGTAACCCTTTGATTTTTCGTCGGATATGCTTCCGTATATTTTTGAATAATAATAAGAGTAGGTATTACTTGGCAAGTTATACCTACATACATGTATAAATTACATAATCTATGTCCCAAATAAGAAATTCACACTACACTTACAGTCGGATTCATTAAAAACATACGAATGCCACATGAACACAACCTCAGCCTGTGTAATGGATTACCACGTGGAGCGTACCTGCAGCGCGTCGGCGGCGGCGGGCGAGGGCGGCGCGGGGCGCGCGAGGAAGGCGTGCTCGGGGCGCGCCAGGCGCAGGCACGTGAGCGCCGCCGCCAGCCAGCGCCGCCGCGCCGCGCCGCGCTCCGCCACGCAGCGCGCCGCGCGCTCGTACATCACGGCCGCCGCTGCGCAGGGCGGGCACGTTAGCTTCTAACAAGCTAAAGGTTTTAAGTCAAACGACTATTTTAAATTACCTTTCCTGTAGTGATGACGAGAGACGTGCAGGGCATAGAGGAAGTCGTAGTAGGGGTTGTGCGGGTGCGGGTCGTGCAGCTTGGCTCGCGCAGCGGCCGCACGCTCCGCCTCTGTCGCCAGCGCGCCGCACGACACCAGCGCACCGAGCTGCTTCCGCTCCGCTACACGATATTTAATAATTTAAATCCCCCTTTCTCCCGTTATCATAGTCTATTTTAAAACATCACACTGGGATGTAGAGGCGCTCTACACCAATCTTTAGAACGAAAACGTATCGGTATAATTAAAACACGACCAGTTGGATGTGCAGGTTAGGTGAGGCGACATAACGTACCGAGTGCGGAGAGCAGCGCGGCGGCGGCGGCGGCGCGCGCGTGCGGCGCGGGGTTGGCGGCGGCGGCCGACAGCGCGCGCGACACCCGCCCGCCCGACAGGTGCCACTTGAACACCACCCACTGGAACATCGCCTGCGCCACCACGCGCGCGTCAGTACATAGCTCGGCAGTGACATGTACATAGCAATGGGCTACTTTACTTACGAGATTGGGGTCGTCTTTATCGGCAATACTTATGGCAGTTTCGGCTAGTCGCACCACGCATGCACCCGCGTCGTGTATTTCGAATAGCTTGATAACCTAAAAAAATTGTACAATAAAATTATATGTCAAAATCAAAGTCGAATACAGTTAGTGAGCGTGGGAGATGTGCGACTGTGCGCGTCACCTTCATGTAGTACAGAACGAGCGCCTGGTGCTGAGTGAGGCGCGCGTCGGGCGCGGCCACAAGGTGTCGCAGGAAGGGCTCGGTGCTGACGCCCTTGGCAGCGCGGCAGAACGCCGTGTACGCGCTCTCCGCGTCTTCCAAGTCCAGCAGCGCTAGTCCCAAGATAAACTGACCTGTAGATGACAAATTTAAAAAGCCCATTTAATTGTTACGGTGCATAATCACTATGTCAAATAAATAAATTTTTTTTTTTAAATATGTACATATGACATGACATTTAACTTATACGAATTTAAATAAAAAGCTAAATAAATAAGTAAACAAGCCTTAATGTGATTAATAGGTAATAGTTAAGAAGTTGCCTAAGAAGGAAGGTTTTTCGAAGTATCAAAAGAATATTAGAAATCATCACCTTTTAAGCTTTATACTATTAATTCTAATAGATGTATCAGAAAATCACTTACGGATTGCGATGGAATTAGACATTAAAAAGTCGTATGTTACAAGCACAATGTAAATGTTGTACTCACGCGAGCAAGCGTTCCACTCGCACCAGGGCTCCAGGAGCGCGACGTACTTCTGCACCAGACGCGGCTGGTTGATCGAAGCCAGCCACCAACCGAACTCAAATCCACCACTCACCGCCCAACTGTTTTTGTTTAGGAACTTTTATCGTTTTCGGATACTTCAATGCCCTTTCAATTCAAGAAATACTAAATCATGTTTTACTGATGAGATTTTAAAATGTGCGTATGTATCGACTTATGAATATAATGAGCAATCCTATCGTCCCCTTACGAGGAGAGCGTGTGCGTCAGTAAAGGATACAGCTGGTGCGCCAGGTGGTAGGCCACGAGCGGCAGCGCCTGGTGCCAGTGCGTGGGCGCGCGCGCGGCGGCGAGGTGTGCGCGTGCGCGCGCGCCGCCCGCCGCCGCCACGTAGGCGCCCGCCGCGCCCGCGCCGCCCGCCGCGCCCTCCGCGCTCTCGCCGCCCAGCGCCGTCAGCTTCAGCCGGAACGCCTCCGACGACCCCGCCGCCCTGTTACGTTTTTTTTTTTTTTATATGCCCCGGGATGGCAAATACTCATCTACTCCACCTGATGGTAAGTGGTAGTAGAGTCCAAACGCGACGACGGCCAGTACAGTCGGGAAGAATGGTCTGTACTAGCCGTCCCCGCCTTGTTCGTCTTAACTACCGACTTTGTCGTCCTCTATCGTATTACATAAAAACGACGGACCAAAGATGAACGAAAAGGAACTTTTGAGCCAGTTCTATCCTCGCCCACGAATCGCGGCTGCGAACTTTAACCAGAATGTCAGAAGAATCATAATCGGCTATTTATATTTCATCCAGTTGCTCAGAGTGTCGTCTTATAGTTACTAATTTTACTCCAGGTCCGGCTGTGCAAAAATGAAGTAATATGATTGACCGCTAGTAGGAGTCTCGTACTATAATACTCTAATCACTCGGACTTACATCAAGAAAAGTAGTAGATGGAGTTAAATGTAATGATATGAATGTAATGAATGACTGACCGGTTGGCGTGGTTGGTAGATACTTCCCTTTCACGCCGAAGGTTGTGGGTTCGATTCCCACCCAGGGCAGACATTTGTGTGCATGAACATGTCCGTTTGTCCGGAGTCCAATGTAATTACCTATATAAGTATGTATTTACAAAAGAAAAGTAGTATATGTAGTATATAAGTTGTCTGGTTTCCATAGCACAAGCTCTGCTTAGTTTAAGATCAGATAACCGTGTGTGAATAATGTTCCAGAATTATTATTATTTGTTCGACGTTGAAGCTGGAAGAGCCTCAGATGATCGTGCGGGTGGATCAGTACTGACGGGCGCTGCGGCGTGGCGGCGCGCAGCCACAGCAGCGCGCGGTAGGCCTGCCAGTGCACGGCGCAGTGGCCCGCGCCCGGCACGCCGCCCGCGCCGCGCGCCGCGCCCAGCGCCGCCAGCGCGCCGCGCACCACGCGCGCCCTGCAACGGGACGGACGTCACTCGACTACTCCACCTTGGCGTTTGCCAGAATGACAATGAAATATACTGGTGGTAGAGCTTTGTAAAGCTCGTCTGGGTGGGTACCACCCACTCATCAGATATTCTACCGCAAAACAGCAGTACTTGGTATTGTTGTGTTCCGGTTTGAAGGGTGAGTGGGCCAGTGGGCCAATTACAGGCACAAGGGGCATAACATCTTAGTTCCCAAGGTTGGTGGCGCATTGGTGATGTAAGCGATGGTTAACATTTCTTACAATGCCAATGTCTATAGGCGTTGGTGACCACTTGCCCTCAGGTGGCCCATATGCTCGGCCGCCTTCCTATTATATATATATATAAACTTCACTTCTGTTTACCTCATTTCGGCCATTTGTCGTATGGCTTCCGTGACTACGGCGACACCTAAGTCGCTAGCGAAGAGGTTATCGTACTCGCTCGTTTCTTCGTCGTCGCCTGAGGGATTAGCTTATGTCAATTTCATAGAGATTTCAAAGTGTGTAAAATAATAGTGTATAATGGAGTACATTAATACTCGGTAGCGAAAAATGGCGTTGATTTAATTTATCACATTCCTAAATCGCGTTGTCTAGATTCGCTACTGAGTATATATATCATGTGAAAGAGATTATGATAAATTATAGTTGTGTGAACACAGGAAAGTTCTTCCTTAATTTTATTTAAATATTTATTTAATTAACAAGTCGTTAAATAATATTACATATTTTTATCATATTATTTAATAAAATTCTATCTGAGTACCATACATATTAATCAATATTGTACCTTTCCTAATATCTAAGAACATAAACATGAAGAATATAATACAAATAATTACAACAAAAACTTACTCTTACAGGTATCAATCTCTGGTACGTCTAATCTCAACGCGTCGTTCAATTCAAGTACAGCATTTTGTAAATCTTTGATGGGCTCCAAGATCGACGTTATCTCATCGATCTGCTCTGATGTCAGGACCTAAGACATAAATACACATACATATTATCGTATGGTCACAAAGGAAGGTCGAATTATGCCACGAAAATATCGCAGACAGTAACGCATGCGAACTTATGCGCAAATATAACAAAACATAAAAAGAAACGTCGCAGATGCATTATGAATGTAAAGTAAGGTCACCGGCGCGGGGTGGTCCTGCGGCGCGGCGGCCAGCAGTAGGTGCAGCAGGCGCGGCAGCAGGCGGTGCTGCGGCGCGGCGCACGCGAACAGGCGGCGCTCCAGGTCGGCCGCGCCGCCCGCGCTGGCCGCCCGCTCCCAGCGCGCGCCCGCCACCACCACGCGCACCGCGTCCGGCGACAGCTCGCCCGCCTCGCCGCCTGCGACGACCGAGCGCCACAGTTGGCTTTTTATTCATAATATAGGTAGGCGGACGTGCAAACGATAAGTGGTCACCGACACCCATAGACCTTGGCCCCGAAATATTAACGATTCATTGTATTGCCAATGCGCCACAAACCTTGGGAACTAAAATGTTATGTCCCTTGTGCTTGATGTTTCACTGGCTCACTCACCCTTCAAACTGGACCACAACAATACTTCAAAGTTTGGCGGTAGAATATGTGATAAGTGGGTGGAACCTATGTTTAAAAGCTAACCTTGTTTGAAATTTATTAATCTATAAATTAAACAAAATTATTTCTTCTCATAAACTATTTAATTAATTATGTCATAAGATGTAAATGATACGGACTACAAAAGTTCGAGAACGTGCGATTTAAAAAGTACAAAAATATTATTTTTTGACTTTTAGATTTTAGGTTACATTATTGCATTTTCTTAGGGATTTCAATTTTTTATTTTTTAATAAAATAAAACCTATTACTCGCTTATAATGAAGCTGTCTTTAGGTTAAAGAAATTCAAATGTCGGTTTAGGAATTACTAAGTTTATCCATTATAAACAAACATAAAAAAATTAAATCTTATCTATATAATATTAGTACAGATGATGTATCGTCACTCACCCATGAAGACGTCGGGTAGCGTGTCCTCGGGCGACAGCATGATGCGCTCGAGCGGCTCGAGCTGGCGCACGAGCGACACGCCGCAGCGGCGCACGAGCGCGCACCACCAGCCGCACCAGCCGCCCTCCGCCTCGCCGCTCTGCGCACCGGAACACTCGCTCAAATCACGTTTTCACTTTTACTCATTGATTTAATAACGGTTACTTACATGTTTCGATACCATGAGGCCGAGCGGTTTTTGTAGTCCCTCCATGTATTGCATACACCAACTATACAGGTCTGACCAGCACCTGTGACGCATAGTTGGACATCATTTATTTAGCTCTTACTAAAACGTATGTAAAGAGTCCAGTGCAACAAATTTAAGATTTATTACATTATTATATTATTTAAGGATACAAAAATGGCATTGGTTATCAAATTTAATAAATAATTGTAACCAAATGAGTCTAAGCGAATCGCAAGTAAAACACAGAGCCCAATGAATAAAAAAAATTATATAAAATAACAAACAAATCCCTACTTATGCATAAGATGCGAGTGATCCTGCGACGCGGCGCGCGCAGTGAGCCCGCGCATGCGCGCCTGCACCGCGCTCATGCACGACTCGCTCAAGTCTGTCTCTGCGCCCGCTTCACTGCCTCCCCAAGTTCGGCGATAGATCTGTAAATTTAATAGTCGTATTTCATAATCAGTAATAAAATTGCTTCAATTTGCAATCAAAGTTTTAGAGAAGAACACCTATGTAGAGAGTTCGTCAAAAAAACTTTTCTTTAATGACAATTGTTATTGTTACTTATAAGGATGGAAAAACTTAATTTGCTTAAACGTAAGTGAATAATATTGGAATCAATAAAAAAATGTAAAAACATTTATAATTTATTAACTTTTCAAGTAACCAACCACGAGGGCCTTCATGACAACGGCGGAGGGAAAGAGGCCCGGCGCCAGCAGACGGTCACGGTAGTGGAGATGCGACGACAGTTGCGGAAGCGCAGGCGGCGGCTCGCGCGCAGCCACCGCGCGCCAGCTCACCTCCGCGCCCAGCGCGCTGCCTGCCGACACAGGGCTGTTGCAATATGTGCACAATACTCTACCTCTACCTACACTGATACTATAAACATATTGCTCAAGACTAACTAACCTAAATTGAACAAGCAAATAAGTTTCCTTTGTATAACTCACTTGTTACAACGGCGTCTCCATCGGGTTGAGTCCAGAGAGCCCAAATGACATGGTTACCATCGCCATACCCAATTTTGTAATCAAGAAGGTCTAACTAAAATTTAAGAAAAATTTATATTAATTGAGTAATAAATAAAATAATAATTTACTTCTTTGTTACAGACTAGTCAGCCATTTATAAAAGTAAATTTATTTTACATAACTCACAACATTCCACTCATATACTTAACAAAACAGTACTTCGCCTTCTACAAAAATTATAAATGTCCTCTGGACATAATTGCGGGCACAATGGCCAATTTCAAAGACATTTCTAGAACAGTACATATAATGTACAGTGTGAGCAAAATCACAGGTGAACTCTATTCCATAACTTTCAAAGTTTGATATGGCAATATTTAATCGACATTAGCTGAGTGAGATTGGGTGTCGGATTAACAGCTTTATATGCATCAAATCATACTACAAATACAATTTTCAAATAACAACAAAACATACCTGTGGACCAAAAATTTGACATATCTGTGAAAATTTCACTGCACCAGCTCCTCCATCATGCATTTTCATTACAACAAATTCACATTCATTTGGAAATGATAAATAAGCCACTAGGATGTTACTTCCATCAGACCCAGTTGTATCCTGCAGCATGTGTCCATGAGCTGTAGAATGTAGATCTTAAATGAGGACCATTCTAGTGGATCAATATAAGCTTGTTATGAGATAAAATATAAACAAGATAAATAGGGTTTAAAAAACAAAAGAGTATATTTAAGCTACTTCCGTGGCTTTACCTGTGTATGAGTAAAAAGGTGTTATCTAGCCTATGTCTTTTTCTGCACCCTTGACAATATGTATGAAAAATTTTATTATGATCGATTGAGTAGTTAAATATGTGAAGGCATAACAAACAAATAAACTCAAATTTGCATATATACTAACAACAATGCCTATTTTTTAGGAATTACTAATATTCCTATTTACCCTTGCAATTAAGCATTGGATTTAAGAAATGGGAACGACAAAAATAGCCCAAGGGGTCAGTATCGAACCTGCAACTTTTTACATCTCTAGGTGTATTTGTAATATTAGTAAGTAGTATATAAAAACAAATATTCTACACTATTTACATTTTATGTAAGGTTACCTGACATACATTTTAAAAAGGAAATTGCTACTGTTTCAATAAACTAAATCCAGATATTTCGTATTCATCTAGTATTAACTTTAAAATATGAATTTCCCAAAGTATAATTTATAATAGTAATAATTAGATATAATAATGAATTTTTAAAATATCTAACACAGGTTTAAAAAATTTTAAAAGTTTCATACAAAATAAAATGCACTTACGAGGAGGCTTAGGTCTGACTAGGGTCTGTGACAAAGGAGCTGAAACTGCTGTGGGAGCACCACCTTCATCTATGAGCCAAGCTCGCAGGCATGTATCTCCACAAACAGCTACAGCTAAACCATTTATTAGCACTACTCCATAAGTATCAACCCCATCACCACTTTTGCCTCTAAAATGTGTACAAAATTATTTAAAATTAACTTTGTTATACAATTTATTACAATAATATTTGTGGAAAATTTAAGGCAATAAAATATACCTCAATGCTCCAGTAATGCCAGATAGGAATCTAGGTACAGTGGATTCTCTTTTAAGTATTGTGGTAACTGCAGAACCAGTGACAGGTAACTTAACCAACAGTAATCCTCCATCACCTCCATATCCAAATGCCAGAGCAAATACGGCTTCACCATTATCACGCAGTAGAGAAGCACAGGTATGAGCTACTCCAGTATCTGTTACAACAAATAAAATTAGATATATACTAAATATTTTTTGAAAATTTTGTATTATTTTATAGACTTATTTCTACTTACTTGTATTTGAATACTGATTAAGAATGTAGTAGTTATTTGGATTATTAATAGCATTTGTGTCATGAAATATTGAAGGAGAGACACTGCCAATTGACCCAAAAGTAGACTGTAAAGTAATAAATAGAACAAACATGAATTCAATAAGTGAATTATTCAAAAATATTAATTAATATTTAATTTTATAGAAAGAGTTCTTACTTTTCGATCTAAGATGTCAGGGTGAGGAAATACTAATCTATGTACTGAAGATACTGTAGCAGCTAATATAATCAATTGTTGTGTTGAGGTTCTTTCGTAAAACACTAAATTGTTTAGAGGTGGTGTTCCTGCTGCAACTTTGCATCTCAAATTACATAACGATAAGTTAACATCCAATGAAGCCTCTGATAATTCTATAGCATCTGATGTTGTCTGCCTAAAATATAAATGATGTTGATGTTATTGTTACTTAACCATTTCACAGATATAATTTTCTTTAATTACTAGAATGACAATCAGTTGAACCGAATGAAATATGTATTAATGTTGTTAATTTTAAAACATAAAATATTCATTGCTTTGTTACCAATATATAAATCGATTTCTTGTATTTGCCTTTTTAGAGTCTCTGTACCAATAACCACCGGCTTTATGAGGTAGTTTAATATCTTGTAAGGTACTGTGTGTGCCCCCTGTTAAAAAAACACAAATATTGTAATTATATTGAAAATTAATAAAAAGTCATACTTAACTCATACTACATACCTGTATTTAGAACTATTTCTTTCCACTTTTCAGGTATGTTATAATTTGGTGTGATTTCTTTAAAAGTTACCGGTATGGTTTCCACAAACTCCATAATAAAATGATAAACAATGAACTAAATGTGCCAAGAAATTGTCAAATAAAACTAAATACAGCGTTAAACTTAATAATATCTTTAATGCTTTACGTCAAATTAAATTTCGTTGATGTATTATAACATAATCGTTTAATGTAAAGTTTTATATATGTACTTTGTAAAATCAGATTTATTTAAAGCGCGCACATTGACGATTTGACATTGACTGACTATTGTAACTTTTTTAAACTCTTTATCAGTTGACACTATTTTCAGTGTTGTAAGCAAGATATCAAGTACTGTATATTTAATTTTAACTTAAATTTATTAATATTAGAAGTACAAAACATAAATAAATTTACAATATTTACTAATATTATTCTTAATTTTTTTTTCAATTTTACATTAAATTAAAAATAATTTAATCGCGACGACAAAATATGTCGTGTGTTATGTACACCTTCAAGCGGCCACGCTACTACATAAGATATATATTGCATTAAAATATCACACATAAATAACAGAAATATGTTCCTAGTTATGATTTTTCTTATTATCATTATTATTATTAATTTTTTACTTTTGAAAACTTGTGATCTATTAATTATCTGTATATGTTTTATTTTATAAGCTGAATATCAATACAAATATAATAATATTAGTGGTTCAAGAAGAGTATAAATCTTTAAATAATAGCTTTATGTACAGACAATTTTATAAAATACAAAATAAAAATAAAAAGAAAATACACATTACAAATTTAAAGAAAAAACAATAATTACTTATTATTAATTATTTTATTAATATTATTATTATTATATAATATTAGTTATTGACAATGAGATGATAATAATAATAATAATAACTAAGTAATTGGGGTACCTAACTTTATACAGTATAAATCTATGTTTAAAACTATAGCTTTGACGTCACGAATAATACTATAGCTAGGGCACTAAAAGAAAGAGACAGTAATAGTGCACAAATGACAGCGTCATTTCCTTCAGTTTTCTTAATTTTGTTCGTGATTTAATTTTTTAGTTTCTAAGTAAAAGTAAAATATAATTTTGTATATGGATTTAAATACGGTAACAAATAACTAAATAGTTTTCAACTAACTAATAACATGGTGATTTTAACCCCAGTCACAAATTTATAGGTTTGTAAAGCCATCGATTTTTGTATTTATTTCATGCTTTCAAAGTACATTTATTTTTAAATATTATAGAAGTTTAAATAGTTATGATTAATAATACATGTTATTTAAATTTTGGTTAAAAACTATGTTGACTACGTTTTGTCTCAATAAGTGCCAGGTTTTACGTAAGTTTTGTTTCTGTACATCGATATAAAAATAATTGAAAATTTTCGTCGTCAAAAATATTTAAAAAATGATTAATTATATAGTTTACAGAATTAAAGTGTGCCAAATGTAATAAAAAAATGTGTTTAGTAGTAGTACTTTTTAAAAGTTAGAAGGCATATTTTTAATACATTTAGTATTTTAATATTATCAAAAGCTTAAAATATAAATGAGAAATTTAGTGATAACAATTTTTTAATGTTGATATGTCTTTTATTTATATATTTAACTTGAAATGCTTATAGTTAGATCTTATTGTTTTGGCAGTTTGTTGCTACCTATGTTTTTTATTAAAAGAGCCATATAAAGTAATAATAAATATTTGAAGTAAGCTAAATACTAAATGTATGCAATTAAAACCAAAATAGCCATACTTTACGATCCATATAATAGTTGACACATTATGTTAATACATTTGGACAAGTTTTGATGAAACAAAGGATAATAATATATTGAATATTCTTTGTTCTAGAAAATAAAACTTCTATTAAATCATTTCATTAAAATGACTACCACATTTTAGTTTGTAGATCACCATAAGCTTGACATCATAGTTGCAATGTTTAAGACTCATAAATGATTTATAAAATTTTATAAAGCATTAGAGTATCATCAATCAAGTAATGTTTTTAATAAATATTCTGGTATTATGTAAGTATGATAAAGTAAAATAATCAAATCAATAGTTCTTTTAAGCAATTCTAGAGTTATGAAATATATTTTGACAAAATATAAATCAAATTGCGATTAAATGAGTTTGAACATTAATTGCCAGGGTTGAATGGCTAAATCAACTGTTTGGCAATTCAGAGATTGTATTATAATATTTGTATTTGTCATAAGATTTTTAGAAATATACTTCTGTATAAACATTGCTTGTATGGGGAGTTCGATTTGCATCGCTAGTACTAGTAGAACTATTAAGGTATATTTTTGTATTGATGTTCATTTGAAACAGCACAGTGGCGGGTTGCGAGCACGGAGCGGGCGGGGCAAGCTCGGGCGGCGGGCGGCCCGCCGACACCATTCGCCGAGTCAAGGTGAAGATGTCGTCGGTATCGGCGCAGGGCGTCGTCGAGCGCGCGTCCGCCGAGCTGTCGCGCCGTATTACCGGCTTGGGGCTCCGCGGCCGGAAGCGGTCTCCCGGAGTAGTGGAACGTATGGCGAATGCGCTGTGCGGCCCCGCTTCCACTGCAGCGCCTAGAATACCCCGCCGGCGTCGACCATGTCCTCGACCTCTCGTTTGGAGTCAGTTCATATTAGAGGAAAGATTTCTAGAAAAGTTTTTTCTTTATTTCACTGCTAACGAAAGGAAAACGTTAGCCCAAGTGTGTACGAAATGGCGCGACATGCTCTATTCGTCCCCGCGATGGTGGTCCGGACTGGCTGCCGTATTAGACTGCCGTGAACTGCGCTCCGAATCCGGCTGTTGTATGCAAAGGTTTTATAATTCAGTGGTTAGAAGAGGTATTCGAGGTGTTATTATGATATCTGCTACCGATGATGATATAAATGAGCTTATTAAGCAGTTTCCTTTGTCGGCACATCACTTGCACGCTATTGGACTAAAAGGATGCACAATAACAGATAGAGGATTGGAAGCTATTTTGGACCATTTACAGGTGAGTTAGATGTCTTATAAATAATGCTTACATAAATTAAGAAATCTATTAAACAAAACATTACTTTTAGGTTCTCTTTGAACTTGAACTAACGGGCTGCAATGAGATAACAGAGGCTGGCTTATGGGCATGTCTAACTCCAAGGATTGTTTCACTTACGCTTACTGATTGCATTAACATTGCTGACGAGGCTGTAAGTGTATTTCGTTTAAAATATGGTTTCGTTTAATTCTGTAATATATCACTTAACATTAATTATAACTACACTTATTTATTAACAACTGCAGGTCGGTGCAGTGGCTCAGCTTTTACCGTCTCTGTACGAGTTTTCATTACAAGCGTATCATGTGACGGATGCAGCGCTCGGCTATTTTTCGCCGAAGCAAAGTGCTTCGCTCAGTATATTGAGATTACACAGCTGCTGGGAACTTACTAACCATGGTGTCGTTAACATCGGTAATAACCTGTCGCTTTATAGAAATTTAATCAAGAAAACTTTTTTGTAACTTTAACTTATTTTATTTCATTGAACATAAATAAAAACTCAAATCAATCGATTCAATAATGACATACATACGTCAAAGACCAGCTTTGTTAAATAATAACATTCAAGGCTACGGACGTGATCTTAGACGCTAAGTCCTCACGAAAACGAATTGTTCGATTTTTGGCGAGACGTAAGTGTAAGGCTCCTTACCGACCCCGCCCCCCCCCAGTGCACTCGCTGCCCAACCTGACGGTGCTGTCGCTGAGCGGCTGCAGCAAGGTGACGGACGAGGGCGTGGAGCTGCTGGCGGAGAACTTGCCGCGCCTGCGCAGTCTCGACCTCAGCTGGTGTCCGCGCGTTACCGACAACGCGCTCGAGTACATCGCCTGCGACCTCAACCACCTCGAAGAGCTCACGCTGGACAGGTGACTAAACGAAACCTTATCGGATTCAACTTTCAGAATCATGACCTACTAAAATTATATTATCCCGTCGTTTCAGATGCGTGCACATAACGGACATCGGTGTGGGATATATCAGTACCATGCAGTCGCTGGTGGCGCTTTTCCTGCGCTGGTGCTCACAGGTGCGCGACTTCGGCGTACAGCACCTCTGCGGCATGAGGTCTTTGCAGCTTTTGTCTCTGGCTGGTCAGTGGTTTCCATTCTTCTACAAAATATATAACTTATTACAAAATTTCCGTTCTTGGATGTAAAAATTATAAATCAACCTATTTTTTTAGCGTTAATAAATCTTCACATAAAAACAAATAAATGAAAATAATAATATAAGCGGACCCTGGCGTTACTAGGCCGGGAAAACGCTAGGCAGAAGAAGAAAATAATAATATATAATTATTATCTACTATTAATGTGTAGGCATCAAAAATTATTATATGCAGTAAATATTTAAACCCCAATAATGAGGCGTTGTCGTCGTGTGTAGGGTGCCCGCTGCTGACGTCGGGCGGGCTGTCGAGCCTCATCCAGTTGCGCCAGCTGCGCGAGCTGGAGCTCACCAACTGCCCGGGAGCGTCTCCGGAGCTGTTCGACTACTTGCACGAGCATCTGCCGCGGTGTCTCATCGTCGAGTGAGGGCGGACGGACAAGTCGTTATGTATATAAAGGCCCGTTTGTACATAATATACTAAGAAAATCTCAGTCAATTTACCGGCTTTTAAATATTTAGTTATATTATGGACAAGTATCCGCCAAAGTGGAAATGGGAGGAGAGTTGTATCATAACCAACTACACTAACTAATACTACTAATAATAATATATTGTCACTCTCGGCGGTGAGGAGACTAACACGGTCACAATCTCCTTTCGTGGATAACGGTTGTATATGATGCACGCGACAGTACACCGTCGTCATTTGTATAACCAGATATTAATAAAATTAATCTCACTACCTACAGTGTAAAAATTCCGACAAACAAATTTTCGGCTATTTAAGTCATATTTTTTCAAATGATGATATCAATACATTTTTTTTTATATATATATGTATATATATAATTTAGACATGCCAAAAAGATCTTTAAACGATGTAAGCATAAGAAATTTAAATGTTTTGCAGTTAATTATTACTGTTTGTAAGATTATATTGAATATACTCTTACAAACATAATAATTAAAGACCCTATAATTGCTCAATTTCTTCCTTAACTAAAAAAATAATCTCTATCTAATTGTTATAAAAAGTAATTTGAATAAACGCATAATATTAAGTAAATTCATTTTAAAGAGAAGACTTAAACTGTACTTTATGTAATTGAAATTCGATGTTACAAAAAAATAACAATTAGTTAAACAATATAAGAGGAAGATTCAATCAAAGATTGCAAGATGCAAGAAGATCAGAGAATGCATCCAATTTATGGACCCCTTCATAAATTCCCTTTTTTTACTTTTAAATGGATTGATATCAAGAAGGCCACATTTTAATAATTTGCATTTTTTTTTTAGAGTTTTGCTTATAAGGTCGAAATTTGAGGTCAAGGCGTTAACGGTCATAGGTACCGCTAAACCGTCTTACGTGACCGTCCATAGATATTGAAGATATTTCGATGTTGACCTTAAATTGACCTTAAAATCTGTAAATACAAATCAAACTATCTTCAAATTTCATGGACAGGGCCTTAGAGTAGCTAGTCTTGTTGGCTTATCTTAAATTTCAACCTTATACCGTACCGTACCGTAACAGCCTGTGAATGTCCCACTGCTGGGCTAAAGGCCTCCTCTCCTCTTTTTGAGGAGAAGGTTTGGAGCTTATTCCACCACGCTGCTCCAATGCGGGTTGGTAGAATTCACGTGGCAGAATTTCAGTGAAATTAGACACATGCAGGTTTCCTCACGATGTTTTCCTTCACCGTAAAGCACGAGATGAATTATAATCACAAATTAAGCACATGAAAATTCAGTGGTGCTTGCCCGGGTTTGAACCCACGATCATCGGTTAAGATTCACGCGTTCTTACCACAGGGCCATCTCGGCTATTCACCTTAATATTTCGGCTATTAACCTTATACGTTATACATAATACGTATAACGAATGTTTTTTATGTGTTATATATTATATATTTATTTATTCGTACAAAATCCAAAAGACTAAAATAACTAAAATAAGACTACTCCTTTCTAGTCAAACTTGTGTAAATTTGATATCCCATCGTAATATAAAAGTCCTCGAGGCTGCATTTGAAACATGTAATCCTAATAAGCTGGCTTTAATCTAATCTGTACGACATTTGACATAGATAGGTAATTTTGTTTATTTATAACAACTCTGCCTTAGCAAGTTTCATCGCTTATTATTTTGTAAGTATTAATTATAGTCAAATTCTGATAAATTTTAATAAAATATATTTACTTAAATTTATTCATGAATATCTTCAGTAAAGTAATAGCTCAGTACGGCTTACACGCTTACGGAAAATATAATATATATAATAATATATACTTCCTACCTAAGTGTATTTACGTTAATACGAATATGAATAATGTTTCTGTACATTTTCGTATCACAATTATAGTATGTACCAGATCTGTAACCTTTGAAGTGTTATAATTACTATACCGTCCGAAAATTTTCTGCATGTCCGTGCGTGTGTTTTAAATGTATATTCATATATTCTAGATTAAGCTTTTCCTTTGATATTTAATTTAACAAATTTTATAAGAGCTTGTGTTAAATATAATGACTGTGTATGGTGAATAATTTCTGAAGATGTAGAGTATAGGCGTAGCTAGAAAAGAAGCACAAAAACCATCGCATTTCTAGTATAGACGATACAGATATAACTAATGTAGAATAAAAATTATTTATGTGAATTGGCTTCCCGCAAAAACTTTCTATATATCTATTCGATATTTATTGTGTTTAGTTTTAGCTTTATGATTATAGTGCATAATATATTATGTAATGGTCAAATAATATAAATGAAAATGATTCACACTTTTCTTGCCAATTTTTAGGATCTATTGTAATACATGAAGATAAAAATAATCCACAATTAACTATTAATACCCTATGGTGGCTTTTTTAACTTTAATTCAAAAAAAGATTTTTATAGATAATTTACAATGTATTAAGCAATTTGAATGTACTTTTTTATAAAAAAAATAACATTTGATGCTCATTACGTCTTTACATAGCTCTTGCTTTCCTAAAATTGGTCTTATAAATAAATTTTGAATTTTACTTAGACAAAATCATTCCCAGAAATGTGAATCATTTAAACAGGTGCATAAAAATACAGATAAATGCGAATTCAATTTAGTTTTTACGGGACGCGGAATATTAAATAATCTCGATAACTTAAACTTGAAATAGCTAGAATAGACCTTTTAACGAGTAGTATTTAAAAGATTACCTAGTCATAACTATAGAAAGCACATTTAATAATAGAAAGTTTATGTAACCTGATTAATATTCGAAAGACAGCCAGCGACTCATCTAGTTTACTAGCTGTATCCTCACAGGCTAGCTAGAAAATAGCATCTCAAGATTTGAGTATTGGTAGTAATTATATAATAGTCTTACCTAACTTGTAATATTTATATTATTTAAGTTGCTGCAACATTTAAAATACCCGTTTTGTTTACTAAAAGAAAAAACTGATAGCACTTTATGTATATATACAATTATATACTGAAAAATGTAATTAGTCTAATATTGTAATAAATAATAGATATAAAGTTGTTAAAAAGATGTGACTTATACCTTCTTGATGGTTGTAATGAAAACAATAAAGCAATAAAATTTTATTCTCGAATGATTATAATTATTTAAACTATCGTTTGAATTATAATTTCATTGTATATTATGTTTAAAAAATGCTTTCGGAACAGTATATTTCAAACTTTGTGCGTGTTTAGATAATTATATTTTTATAAATATAAAGTGTGATTGAAAACATATAATTGGTTAAGATACTGTATTTTTTTTGTAGAAAATATTAGAACCTTTTGTCATTTTTCTTTTTAAGAGTATTTATTTGACTTTTTGTTAAAAAATTGCACTTTATAGTATTAGTATTGTTGTGTGATGTTTGTGTATAGTAGGTATTTAATGTTTTCGATCAAATTTCATAAGAACACCTTATTTGTACAATGCTAAGTGAGATGTTATAGTGCAATATAGATGTACTGTTTTAAGAATCGTTTTATTTCTACTAAGGTTTGCATGGATAGACTGGCTACCATTGATGCCCAACCTATTTGAAAACTTTTTGAGGGTTCAGAAGATTTTGAAATACAGATAACGATTGAGTGAGGATAAGGGTTTCTTTTTTATTATTAAATGTAATATAAATCATTTAGAATCATAATTTTAGTTTGAAAATCAGAACTAGATTGTTTATAACTCGTGTGTCATGATTTGGTAACTATATCAATAAACGCACTGTAATATATCTAAAAAGAAGAATGGCATACTTACAATATTTTATATAAATAATAATGTTTTATATTTTTAAACGTATTTTGTGTTAAGCATGTCTGATGTAATGTGAAATATAAAATAAAATCTATTTTATAAAATAAAAAAGTGAAGTGCAGGTACTTTTGTACGATTTATTGCAATAACATAAGCTTTACAAAAAATCATGACAACAAGCGAGAAACTAAATGATGGTAACTTTCAACACAATTCTTTCATACAGCACACAATTTAAGGACATTCTATTATAATGTGACAGAATAACCCTTTCAAAGAACAATGAAAGTTAAAAAAAAATCATAATAACAATTTCAAAAGAGCAATCTATGACATATTCCAATGTTCTATGTATGCATATATTATCATTTTTAGTGAAACAAACTTAGAAATGCACTGAGCACCAAAGAAACTAAAATAATTATACATTAACATTATTTTTTACACATTTACACAATATGCCTATTTGGTATGGCCTTACAAACGTCAATCAAGAGACTAAGCTTATTCTCTTATTTTTAATAATGTTATATGCAAAATATTTTTATAACTACATACAATTATAGAATATAGCAAATATAATAACAATAACAAATGCTATACACAGTAAAAAGAAATATAAATATTCCGACGATACTGTTACACCAAAACTATTATTTTTTATTACTAACCCAGAATTTTCAATAAGATTTGAATGTTAAGATAATTAATTGATATAAAACTTAACTTGAGTTATTTTGTAATACTTTTGTAAGTGATAACATTATTAAGTCAAGAATTAAATTAATAAGCTAAGTTTCCTCCCTAGTTAGATATATTTTACTTGAATGAAATAAACTTGCGATTTTCGTTGAAATTTCAGTCTTTTCTTATTTGGTCCTGTAAAAAAAAAAAGTAAAACTTAAATATTAATTCATCACGCCAATATTCCTTTAAAATTATTCACTTTTAGCGAATTAAAAACACGGAACACTGACGGTCTCAATGGTACGGCTGCAAATAGGCGGTGGCGGAGGCGAGGTCGCGCCGCAGCCAGGCAGCGTTGAGGCGCACGGTCTCCAGTGCTTGTTGTACGGAACGCTCAGTGCCAGGGGATTGGTGCGTGCGGAAGAACTCTTCAATCTCCTGTGCGCACGCCTCCGAGGCAAAATTTTCTGTTGTTGATTTCACTAAACGAGCCAAGAGAAAGCCTCCCTATAAAAATTAAATATCGTTATAATATCAATCTTGCAATAAATATAACCTATATTTTTTGTACATTACAACATATAAACGATATGAAGATTTGTAAATACTATTAAGCTCATAAAAATTCCAATCAGAAGTGGTAATAAGTATTTCTTATATCAATGGTTAATTTTTATATGATTTTTACATCATGATTTGACTAGAATACCTGATAGCGATCCATGAACTCCTGCCAATGTTCTTTGAAAAATTGCCAGGCCAAGTCACGTCCATTCCTGCTAACAGCCACCGACACAATAACAAAAACTGTATCTTGCGCCCTGACTTCATCCTGCAGGCAATAAAATAAAGTCATTGAACTTTTCTGTCAGTATTTATTTATGAAGACTAGACAAACCTAACTAAACTTTTAAATCAGTGACGAATTTAAACTCTTGGTCTGATCCACTATTTGTTATACATGTGGTAGTGCTTTGTGCAAGCTCGTCTGAGTAGGTACCACCCACACATCAGATAGATATTCTACTGCAAATCAGCAAAATTTGGTATTGTTGTGTTCTGGTTTGAAGAAAGAATGAGCCAGTGTAATTACAGGCACAAGGAGCATAACATCTTAGTTCCCAAGATTGGTGGCGAATTGGCCATGCAAGAGATGGTTAACATTTCTTACAATGCCAATATCTATGGGCATTGGTGACCATTTACCATCAGGTAGCTCATATGCTCATCCGCCTGCCTATAATGGTTCAAAAAAACTATGCTATTTATTGCTTATTTAAATAAGAAACTGTCATGAAACAATCAGTCACATTCAGATGTTCTGTATTGCTTAGGCCTAGGTGTAATGTCAAAAGAGAATTACCGAAACAGCAAATTCAAGGACGCGCTTAAGCAGCGCGGGGTCCTTGACGGCGCCGAGAGCGCGGCTGATGCGGTCCTTCTCTTCGTGCAAGTCAGCGGCGCGGTATAGCTGCAGAAAACGCTGGAAAGTGGCCTCGTTGGCCTCCGCCAGCACCGCGCGGTAGCACGCCGAGCGCAGGTCCGCCGGTAGTGCGCACTCGCCCGATGAGTGTCTCTCGAAACTGTGACGATATGTATATTTACCAAAGTAGTGCACAAATAGGAATAAAATAATCATTACATAAATAACCAATTTTATATATAAAACACTTTTAAAATTAACAATTTACACAAACTCCAAATATTCAAGATTAAAATTCCATTCGCTTTTCTAATGCTAAATAAATATATTATAAGATCGATATCACTTATTTTTAATCTTTTATAGATTCAAATTTACATTTGAAAATGAATTTTGTTTGTCAAAAATCTTGTTTTACTAACCGACTCTTGGCTTCTTTTATGGTATCAGGATCCTCAAAGCTTATCATTTTGTTTAAAACTAAACTCCGAAGCAGTGTATCCAGGTGACTTTCTTTTTCTTCAGCATCCCATCCCAATCGTTTGGTAACATTACAGAATAACTTTCGTCCATAGTTTTTCAGAGGTTTGTCTAGGGCCGTGTGTGAAAACAGAGCACTTAGCTTTGACAGGCAATTTGATATTGAGGACCAAACGGTAAAGTTATTTTCGTTCGTAAATGCTTCCATAAGTTTAAGAGACTGCAAGAAAAAGTAATTGTGTTTTCATGTTATTGTTCGAGCATATTCGTCGGCACATCAGTTTAAACGTGCTACAGCAGAAGTTAGATCGGTTACCTCGGCGGTGTTGGTGTGTCCGGCCTGCACGAGCGCGAAGCAGTCGTCCAGCAGACCGAGGCGGTCGAGCGGCGGCAGAGACCCGTCGCGCACGGCGCGAACAAGTTGCTCCAACATGGCGGCCGGGTAGCGCGTGCGATAATACCCCACCTGTCATTATTTAAATTAACAAAATGTTATCAATTCTTTTATCATTAAAAATGGTAGGAAGCATTGATTTCAGTAAAATAACTTACTGTTCCAGGGTTGAGTTTCACCCATGAATCTTCGGCGACATTTTTTAATATTACTTCTTGTGATTGCTTCTCCAAAACTGTAGATAATGCTACCTAGTAAAGTTAAAGAATTTTAGGTAAATCTAATTCTATTACACTTAGTACTTTTTAAATATGAATCTTTGTTTTTAATCTAGAAAGGTTTATTTTTAAATTGTACTACTTATCAAATACAATATTATAACAATCATATCTACAATCTCTTATCATAACAGGAAATCAGAGAGAAAGTGTGTCAATGTTACTATATCAGATGAGATATGAATTATTTTGTTTTGAGCATGAAAATAGCAATCACAATAATATTATTGATATTGATAAAATATAAATCACCTTTGAAGGTTGTTCCTGTGTTGAGATTGTAATTGGTATCATCCATAATATATCATTTCCTTGACTACCATCAGCACAAAACTTCTGTTGACTCAATTTTAAAACACGATCTACACCTTTCTGTTCTGAACTGACCTAAAAGAATATTTGATTAAAACAATTAGTTAAGGAAACACATTCATGCATACTGTAATTTATGTTAATTCTTGACTCCTATTTTTTAATTTAAGTTTATTTTATGAATGGTGACACAATGGCATATATACAATATATTTACATGCACTATAATTCTTGAAATAAGATTTTTTTTTATAATTGCAAAATAAATATTTAAGTAATAATAACTTATTAAAACGATTACTTATAAAACTTATTATTAAAACAATTTACTTATTATTAATTTATGAATCATGCTTTGTAAATTATATGTAGTACTGTTTCAATACACATGACCCTGACTCAAATAATCTATTCTACTACAATCCAAGCTTTATACAGCTTGTTTCAAGGCATACTACCATTAAACTCAATAGAAATGTTGAACATTCTAATGTGTATACGATAAAGTATACAACTTCAAACATTCAAGTTAGTTGGTCAGTAGGTTTAGTAATTAATTAAAGACTTAAACCAAAGAATATAATAATATCTCTAATAATGGATACTAAGAATATATTATTACTTATTTAAAATAATTCAATAGATAATTAGTATATATTATGCTGTTGTCAATTCACGATTATATACATTTAGCCTTCAACAAAAACTTTCATGCTTTGATAACAATGACTGATTAACATTTGACATGTAGAATCATATACCAAGGGCATTTGTTTTCTCTGATAATGTTATGAGTAATACAATTCTTTTGTTTTATAAGAATTTTCATATCTTGTAATATTACAATGCAAAACATTATTAGATAATAAGCAAGGTGAAAATAATTGTAATGACTTGAAATAATACCTCAACCATCGGGAAGCCCATTTGCTTAGTCCATGTAGACATAACTGCTCCTACTGGTTTTTTAGAAGCTTCCTCTAAAGCTGCCCATAAATCTTCAGTGAAAGTATTTTTATACTAAAAGAAAAACTTGATTACTATTTGTGTACAATAACACATCCAGCTTGTGTTTCCATATTATTTACCTGATGTCTTGTGAGATAAATGTTCATTCCTCTACGGAAATCATCATCACCAATGTACTTATGCAGCATGCGTATGACAGAAGCACCTTTATTGTATGAAATGTCATCAAATATTTCATCGATTTCCGAGGGATGTCCCACTGGCACCTCAATAGGATGTGAATTTTTTAAACAATCTAATTCTAATGCTCTGTAACAATAAAAAAAAAACAACTTTATTTATTCCTTTGTGTTTTGAATTTGTCATTGCAATCATACTTTATAATTGAATAATTGCCAAATATATTGAGGTAATTGACCCTTAGGTTACTGGCTTTTGGCAGTGTTCCACTTTACAGTTTATTTGTTTTTTTACATGACATGGCAAATTCACAATGCATACAATAAATAAAGAATTTTAATTATTTCATACCTAACATTTAGCACATTTCAACAGAAAACACTCTACATTGTAAAATAAATAGTATGATAAGAATTAAGCATATATTGCTGTTAGTAATACTGGAACTAATAAAACATTTTGTGATAAGCATTAACTTAATTGAAATAATCATGAATAATTAAATAAATGTCATTACCTTATGTATGTTTCTGTTACAAATTGTGTCCAAATATCATATTCTGGGAATAAATGATTAACACAGAGGAATTCAACAAATGATGCATAGCCCTCATTGAGCCACAGGTGAGTCCACCACTCCATAGTGACCAGATTGCCAAACCATTGGTGAGCTAGTTCATGTCCCACAACTAACGCTATCCACTGCCTTCTAACAGCAGATGTATGTTCCTCGTCAACCAGGAGACATGTTTCTCTGTACGTAACAAGTCCCCAATTCTCCATAGCACCGGCAGAGAAGTCCGCTATTGCTATTAAGTCTATTTTGGGCAAAGGATATGCTATATCAAAATATTCCTTGTAATAAGGCAATACCTTTGCTGCAACTTCCAAAGCAAATAAGCCTTGCTTGCTTTTTCCTACTGGTGTATAAACACGCACTAAAACTCCATCACGGGAAGTCTTTTCTACATAGTCATATTCACCAACAACAACGGCTACAAGATATGTTGACATTACGGGTGTGGTATCAAACTCCATAATTTTTTTATTCTCCTTAATTATTTCGTCCTTCACAGGCATATTTGATAGAGCGACCCGGTCGGCCGGAACTTCTAATGTTATATCGAAAGTAGCTTTAATAGCAGGTTCATCCCAACACGGAAAACATCGACGAGCGTCAGTCGCCTCAAATTGTGTGACGGCAGCATAGCGCTCTTCACCACCTGGAGTCAGATACTTGCTACGATAAAGACCTTTCATTTTATCGTTAATTTCACCAGTAAATTCGCAGTACAATATAGCGTCGCCGACAGGTAGATTTTTTTCAAATATTATAACTGCGGTTTCGTCAGCCGATTCTAATCGTACTTCTACCGGATTCAGAGTTGTAATTGAATCACCTTCATCGTATTGCAGTTTGACATTCGTTAATACCAAATCTAAACTGTTTAGCACTATTTCTTTGGTAGAACTTACAATCTGAAAATACACGCATCGTTAAAGCAAAATATTATATACACGGAAATAAGATGTTTGCAATAACGACAGAATGTAGTGTGATGAAATTTCCACTTACCGATACTTTCACCCTAGTCTTTCCTGTAAATGTAAATTTCTCAAGATTTGGTACCAAATGTAGTTCATAATGTTTAGGCACAACATTTTTAGGAAGACGTTGAAACGGTTTATTTTCTGGCATTGTCACTTTTTCTTTCAAAATCGTGAATGTGGGACGCGCTACAGAGAAATACCGTAATGACCGACTGACAGAGTAAACTCGTGCTACAACGCCTCCAACCGCACCCGCACCGTTGATACGAACTCCCCTCGCACGTCCGTGTCCCCCTCCCCACTCTGTATAACGGTATTGGCTACGTAATAAGTTGCAATGGCGGCTTAGATTACGATGACTACTATAATTTTGAAAACGAAATGCAAATGAATTATGCACACCACGTAGCAGTTGCAGCGTCATGGAACGTGATTAAATGACGTTATCAGTGAAAGTTATTCCATCTATATTTATGTTAGAACTTTGTAACGCCAGATACAGTTTTCACAAAATAGTAAGGTTAGGCTCGATTTTGATGTTTCTCGATTCACATTTACTATCATACACATGGCCATGATGTATTATAATTTATCTGTGTTTAATGTATACAAATAGAAACCATAAACTTATAATAGCGTAATTTACTCTTGCTTATTATATTTATGACAGATACAATATTTGTTGATAACTTTAAACTGGCTAACAACATTACACGGAAATATAATTAAAATGTGTATTATAATAAAAGCCACGCAATTGTTAGAATTTATATTAGACCTAGTCCAAGCTACGGCTGTAAAAAAACAGCATATTTTCTGATTTTTTTTTGATGAAACTAAACTGTTTGTTACTTATATAGTACAGAATATGGTTTTGTTTTCCGAAGAATATAAAAGGGCTTATTAATACAGTGACGCAAATATAGTAACTTTTAGACATCTAAATTGTAAACTGAACAGATAAAACTAGTACTGACATCTACGATTCAACGTTATAGTTGAAAGTTGATACCTCGAAGTTAAAAAAGAAATAAGCCTTAAGGTAACGATAGTCTTTCTCATACGTGCCTCATCCCTACAATACCACCTATGTATGGCACTTTTTTAATTATTATTTTTTTTTTTTTTTTATAGAATAGGAAGGCGGACGAGCATATGGGCCACCTGATGCTAAGTGGTCACCAAACGCCCTTAGACATTGGCATTGTAAGAAATGTTAACCATCGCTTACATCACCAATGCGCCACCAACCTTGGGAACTAAGATGTTATGTCCCTTGTGCCTGTAATTACACTGGCTCACTCACCATTCAAACCGGAACACAACAATACCAAGTACTGCTGTTTTGCGGTAGAATATCTGATGAGTGGGTGGTACCTACCCAGACGAGCTTGCACAAAGCTCTACCACCAGTGAATTATGCAAGAGAAACATTTTAATGTACCCGGCTCTCTAAAGAGGAATCCAGGTTTTATGAGATTCTTACTGTCTAAAACCGCTCGGATGTATGGACCTCTGCATGGTTTGCACGTCTTTGGCAGAAATCTTTTCAGATGAGGGAAGAGACTTGTCTCAATGACCTGGCTGCTCTTTACCCAAAGGAGGACACGCAAGGCCCCTATCTCATAAGTCCTCAGCCCGATGTAATTTCCTTGGAGAAAAATTTTAAATACATCATTAATTATTATTTGAAAAAAGGTGGCTCTGCCGTAATCACTTAGCGGAGTTTATTGTCATCAATTATATAATAGTAATATATAGATATAATAACAGGCATATAAACTCGTTATATAGTTTTGCTTATTTTTATATGTGTTCTTAAAATAAATAAGTTTATTATACGATGATTAACCATATTTATAGAAATCTTTGGTACAAGATCCATAAATTATAAAATTCGCGTGCACATTTTGCCCAAAGCCGGCTCACGCTCATGAACATCGGCCTCGATTTTAGCTGCAAAAAACGCGTGGCCTCTGCGCAAAAAGTATGGCCCTCTACACTTGCAACGTTCACGGTTTTACAATACACGGTTATTTTCACACTATACATGTATATAAAAAATAATCTGCCATAGGAATATCCATGATGGAACTTTCGCTCATCCAGGCATCATGCATATACTTTTGTTTTTGTGACCACTATGTTTGAAGCGCAAATTACAGTATCTGCTTGACACTTCTTCTTCTTCGAGGGCCGCGAACATTAAACTGCGAAACCATTTAAACTTTCATTTCATGGCAAAGCCCGCGAAGCTTTCGTGTATCGAATACAGAGCGGGCGTAATAAGTGCCCTATTCCTCTATTGCTTAAGGCATACGCTAACTCACGTCTCACTCAGTAACTTTAAATTCTAGAGATAGAAATTTTAATATCAACAGACACATATTAAACTATCAGACTGATATCAATAATGCCTAAGATTCTCAATAGTGAGTAAATTACACGAGGTAAAAGCAAAAGCTTAAATTAATTAACTCCTCGTTAATATCCATTCAAAAATGTATTTCAAATGCTAAAGTTTAAAGTTTAAGTTTAAACACTTTAAGATTCAATTATGCTGCTAAAATATCAACGATAGCATATTGCTAAAGATAAATATATGAAATAATTATCCGTACCGCTATCGATATTTTCGTTTTGTCGTTATCGGTATTATAGGAAGACCGATATATCCTTACAACACTACTAAAGTCTAAAATCTAAATTGGATTATTGACATTTGCCTCGAATACTTATTTAAATCATTACAATACAATGTATTTCTAGTTTATATTAATATTTAAGTGTTTCTTTTTGTTTTTTACAATCCTATTAATCTTCCAAAAAAAACAATTAAATATAATTAGGTTTATTCAATTGCAGTCGAATAACCAATAAACTGCCGTATTTTGTATGAAACCATGAATTTTGTTGTGGGAGCTATTTTCATTTTTCTATTACGTATGTAAATGTTTTTAATTTATTTTCTGTACCTATTTTGTTATTATGATAATAAGTAACCAAATATTGTAGCTAATTTGAACAGTTTTTCCCTTATTACTTTAATTAAAATTTAAAACGTGTGTAAATTTCATTGTTAAAATTAAATATTTACTTATATTTTTTTATATTTGTAGGTTTAAATGGCATCTCATCATCTAGAGTACTAGAGTTAAGTGACAAATTTATTGATATAAGCAACGATGGAGTATGGTTCGTCAAATTTTATGCTCCCTGGTGTGCTCATTGTCGAAGGATGGAACCTATTTGGGCACATGTGGCACAGTCTTTGTACAACACTCCAATTAAAGTAGCAAAAGTAGACTGCACAAGATTTACAGCAGTAGCCACTCATTTTAAAGTAAGAGCATACCCAACCATCATGTTGTAAGTTCCATTCTATATAATTGTATTTTAATATAAAATATTAAATTTAATTTTAGCACTGTTGATATTTTAAATATAATTGCAATTGTATAAATTAATTATTGATAATTAAATAAATGATATGTTAAAAACAAATAATTTATGAAGTAAGTTTGCTTTTAGTATAAAAGGTGAATTCAGGCATGAGTATTCAGGCGAGAGAATTGAGGACGAAATGGTAAATTATGCAATGAGAATGGCACAACCGGCTGTGCAGAAAGTATCTCATGCTGACAGTTTGGGATATTTGAAGGAAACACACAATGTATTTTTTGGTTATATTGGGAAAGAACATGGACCATTATGGGTATTGAATATTTTTTTGGTTAATAGATAAACTAATAAAATTGTTGCCTAAAGAGACCTTGTCTACTCATCAGTTATTCGAACACTAAATAGCTAATAAAAAGCTTATATTGGGTTGTTTTTGGGACATAACATCTTCCTTTCATTTCCATGGTTGATGTTCCCGTCATCACCAATGTCTATGGACCGTTGTGAAAAGTTACTATCGGGTGGCCAATTAGCTCTTTCCACTTCTTGTTACAATTAAAATAAAAAATGAACACATTACCATTTAAATATTATGAATATTGAATGAAAAAAGTTTCAGTTGGTTCACTTTAACTTCATTTAAACACTATTATTATGTGTTGATAATGAAACATAAACCCTTACAATTTCTTTATATAATGATTCTTATGTAAGTCATGTTAGTCTGCAATAATATTTACATAGTAATCTATGGTGGATTTTCATTTACTTTTCCAGTATAACATGAAGATCATAATAGACCTTTGTGTTTTGAAATTTCTGTGTAACTTTTCAATTACTTTTATTTAGAATTGATATATTATTATTTCCATAAATAAAATTATAATTCCTCAAATTTTAATAATTCTAAGTAATTTCAAAAGTCGAGATGGCCCAGTGGTAAGAACACGTGAATCTTAACTTCTTCTCTCTTTTTCTCGGTTCTCGATGAAAAAACAAAGAAATTTGGCAACTTCTTTCTTTGTCGCACTACCAAAAAATGGAATTCCTTACCAGCTCACGTGTTCCCCTCCTCTTACAACCCGGGTTCCTTCAAACGAGGCGTGAAGAGGCATCTTGCGGGCCGGCAAGGCGGGGACGGCTAGTACAGAACATTCTTCCCGACTGTACTGGCCGTCGTCGCGTTTGGACTCTACTACCACTTACCATCAGATGGAGTAGTCATTTGCCAATCCCGGCGCATATAAAAAAAAAAAAAAAATAACCGATGAACGCGGGTTCAAACCCGGGCAAGCACCTCTGAATTTACATGTGCTTAATTTCTGTTTATAATTCATCTCGTGCTTTTCGGTGAAGGAAAACATCGTGAGGAAACCTGCATGTGTCTAATTTCATCGAAATTCTGCCACGTGTATTCCACCAACCCGCACTGGAGCAGCGTGGTGGAATAAGCTCCAAACCTTCTCCTCAAAAAGGGAGAGGAGGCCTTAGCCCAGCAGTGGGACATTAACAGGCTGTTAATAAATAAAAATAAATAAAGTAATTTTCCGAATTAAAAAAAAATTGTGAAATAGTTGGCTGATATGACCTTACTAAACTCATAATTAATATTTCTTTTTAGGAAATGTTTTCTGTTCATGCTGAAAAATATCAAGCACACAGTTGGTTTTATGCATTGTCTTATGAAATAGCTAAAAATGATTTAAAACCTCCAAATGAGACTGCTGTGTTTGTGTATAAGGAAGAAGAAATTTATTACTTTAAACGTTAGTATCTTTTCATCATTTATATATAAAATTTTATTTCAGTAAGTTTTTAGTAGCTATTAATAATTAATCAATGAAAACAAAATTATGTAATTTTGTATTTTAAAAATAATATATGTATTTATATTGATTTTAGCTAATCCTGATTTGCTGCAAGACAGGGATACCTTAAATGTTACTTTAAATAAGTGGGTTAATTCAGAGAGATTTGGTTTCTTTCCAAAAATAACGAGATCAAATATTAATGATTTAATGGATACTGAAAAATTTATTGTTATTGCTGTTGTATCAGAAAATAAATTAAAAGAAATATCTCAGACTGAACGTGATTTTAAGGATATGATTGAAAACATAATACGGTATGTATTTACTCTACATTGTAGGTAATTTACTACCAATAGTCACTTGTGAATATGTACATATTTACTGGTGGTAGGGCTTTGTGCAAGCTCGTCTGGGTAGGTACCACCCACTCATCAGATATTCTACCGCAAAACAGCAATACTTGATATTGTTGTGTTCCGGTTTGAAGGATGAGTGAGCCAGTGTAATTACAGGCACAAGGGACATAAAATCTTAGTTCCCAAGGTTGGTGGCGCATTGGATATGTAAGCGATGGTTGACATTTCTTACAATGCCAATGTCTAAGAGCGTTGGTGACCACTTACCATCAGGTGGCCCATATGCTCGTCCGCCTTCCTTTTCTATAAAAAAAAAAAAAAAAAAAATATGTAACATCATTAAATGTATTTAAAGGCATAATTGAAAAAAATATTCAGTCAAGTTATTTTGAGTCATGTAATTTATACTCTTGGTTTCATATTAATCTCTCATTTTTTTGCTTTTACACAATATTTGCTTGAATCTTATTTTTTTTGGTTTGGAATCATATTGGCTATATACTTGGCTATGTTCTTGTATAGATAATTTAAATAACATTTGTTATAACATACAATACGCAATATAATACAGGGCATTAAGTGTGGACAGTCAACGCAAAATAAATGGGACAGAGAAAACATGTGTTTATCATATTTTTTTAAATAAATGTTTGCTATATAATAAAATAGGTAAAATTTTCTGAATATCATTTTTGTAACAATTTCAGCAAATACGCGAAAACGTCAACTGAAGTATTGACAAAGCACAATATTTAATAGTTTTACTGAATAATATTAATTTAAAATAATGAATCAATTGGCCTTCAATAAATCAAGAAAAAAATATTTTGTTATTTCAAACCATTTGTATTGCAGAAATAGGAAACATGAACTTCATCATCGATTTCAGTTTGGCTGGATGGGGAATCCTGAACTGGCTAACTCCATAGCTATGTCAGAATTGACGGTTCCCCATTTGATTGTACTTAACTCAACTACTAGTCATCACCATATACCAGATGATGACCCAGTGCTCATGACCCCAGAAGCGGTTTCGATTTTTCTTGATTTAATACATAATCAAATGGCACCTGTGAGTAGTGATTTGTATATATAACTACATTTTTATTACGTTGGACAAATAATCAATCGTGACATTTTGTTTTATTTCAGACATATGGAGGCAATAGTTGGTTAGTTCGTATGTATAGAGGATTCTTCGAAGCTAGGACGACTCTCATAAACATGTGGCAAGGCAATCCTGTACTAACGGCTCTTGTGTTTGGACTGCCCCTGGGTTTCCTTTCCCTCATTTGTTATTCCATATGTTGCGCTGACATACTTGATGCTGATGAGGAAGAAACTACAGGTAATGATTTAGTTTTTGTCTTCAATTAATATTTTAACTTCGAAAGTTGTTTTGAAGTAAAATATGTTAAATAAAACTAACATTAGTTTCAGTACTTAGACATAGACATAACCAAAGTGATCAACTTTAGTCCAAAAATGGGCAAATTTCGATCACACCGTACAATGTTATTAATCTGCCTACTACTACTACTGTTAAACCTTCATTAATTCTGTAGTAAATCGAAGGTTCGATTTAAATCAATTTCATTTTTATCACATCTTGATGTACTGATATCTGTCTCTTTAAGTGTAACATGATTTAGCAAATTGTATCTTTGTTAAACGTAAAACAATAACGTCACTTAAAACTAAAAATGATGAACAGGATTATTTCAAATAACATTTATTTCATTAAGGAGCACTTAATAAACATTATGAATTATTCCTACCTTCGAGAAATCCGTTTTAACAGTTGTAGCTTTACGGTTTACCATAAAAACTTGGTATTTAATTTGTATTGCTATACTTTCTCATACAAGTAAAAAAGTCATTTTTAATTAAATTTGACTAAAGCAATTCGTTTTGATTTTTAAAGGCTTATTTACAATCTTAAAAGAAATTTGTTTGGAACAGTTGTTTTTTAATATTTATGTTAAAACTTACAGATTATATAGTATTTTTTAGTAATTGCATAAAATGTGTATATTTAATACATATAAAATAATAAAACAATATTAATATTTGTTTCAGAAACCCATGAGAAAAAGGATTGAAGTATCTACTTCATATACTTCATGGCTATCATCTGATAGCCATAGCTAAAATTAGTAGCTATATAAGATGAAATGATGTTCCAGTTTTATTATATTACAAAACAGTATTTATTGTAGAAAATCAAATAAACAACATGCTAACCAATAGCAGGAATAAGATAAAATATAATTAAATAATAACTATTATACAAGCTATAAACTCTTAAGTATCATCATTAATAACTAGTAAGTCATAAAAAAGTATCTCTTGGTTATATATATAATGAAAGTAATATTAATTCAATTTTAAAATTAATTTTGGTACAGATAACAGCAACAATATTTGCATTTGCAAAAGAATCTTGGTGAGATACTAGCATATCCCGATTTATAAGCAGAGTTTTATTCCAGAATTATTAATTTAATAAGTTGTAATATAAGTATCAAGTGTTTTAAATTCAATTATTTACGTACCTGTAACTGACATTTAAAAAGAAAATCTTATAATTTATCAAAAGTAAAATTAATTTATTACTGTAAGTATATAATAAAGTTCTTCTGCGGCAGTCGAAGATGTAATGGCTAAGCTTTCGATTACCTGCCGTCGAGTTGGGGGTTGATATTTTTTTTACAGTAAGGTTACATTATTATAAGCACACACGCAAAGTTTCAACTTGCGGAGACTCGTAGTTTTTAAGGAAAAAATTATTGAAAATCAATTATTTTTGCAATTTTATGTCAATCCGGTAGTAACATTGACAGATTATAACGTTTCGTTTTACCTACGGTTGAGAAAAACTTTCAGAAACATTTTATTTTAAATAAATTTAAGTAAATACTTATATTTTTACTCATTTCAATAGTTATCATGCACACATATATTTAACAGTTAATATATAGTAAATTACAGCATTATTTAGCATTACGAGATATTAAAATGTGTAGTGTTTACCGTCTTTTGCTGGCTTGTGGAACAAAACGCAAAACTGACTCCATTTTAACAGTACCTATTAGGACAGGTAACAAGGTTAGGTTCAACTTATGTCAAAGAATCGAATTAAATGACTCCGACTCCATCTGGTACCAGTCTGTCTTACTTCTAGTGTTTTTATAGAGCCGGAGTCGTTGCAGTCTCAAAATAGAAAAAGAAACCCCTCTGAATCAGTCCCCCTATTTTTTTCTGATTAAAGGGGCCCTTTAAGGGGACCCCCCTCCAGTTTTTTGCACTTATTATTAATTTTAATCTATAAAATCAGGAAAATTTACTCAAAACTAAAAATTAAAAAAACTCGAAAAGGGGGGGGCGGTGCTCCGCCACTTTTCCTTTTAAGGGGGGGAGTTGTACCTATGACCACCCTTCCCGACCCTCAATTCGACGGCAGGTAATCTAAAGTCGTACCGATGTAATAATTAACAAGTATTTATTAGTTTTATAAAGTTAATGTTCAGTTCGTCTTGTAAAAAATGAGCTAGGGTTTAATTACAATTGCATTTGTTTTGTTGTTGTTTGCACTTTCATCGTCTATCATCATCATGTTATTATATAAGTGTAAATGTTTTTATATATTTAATGTACGTTCATTTTGTGTCAGGATGAAAATCTTACCATATGATAATGCTATAAATATCAACCATCAAAATGTATTGAAAAAAAAAAAGATTTTACTTACTTGGATTACGAAACACGACTTTCGGGTAAAGTGATATAAATAAGTCGATAATATATATTTTTCCACATAGTCTCTCCCTATATATCAGTATACTTTTTTAAAATGATTTGAACAACCCTTGTTATCAGGCATTTCTTTCGTGCTTCATCTCTTTTAAACTTTTCCCACGGAACTATTTCATAAAATATTATTCGTCAACAAAAAAGGTTACAGGGGGTTAAACTGTATTTATGAGAAGGTAGTTGGAATTGGGTAATGGCAATTACGTAAGCGGGATGGAAACCTATTTTTAATTTAAATTGTATATTGAAATCGCCGGTAATCCCATAAGAAGGTGTTAATGCACTTATCCTCTTCTGTCATTCAATAGGATGTTTTAGATTTTGTCGATCACCACAAAATGTCATGCACTTTCAATATCACTTGTACTTTTATTAAGGGAACGGTATCTCAATATTTTTTAAAGCAAAAATATTTTATTTAATTAATAATTTCTTTTCTTTCTTTGAAAGCTTGATAGAAAAACTTGACTTATTACTCCGACCTCGAAACTTACTTGTTTTGTAGGGTACCCTACAAAACAAGTAAGAAAATACATCTAAAACAATAACAATTTTGTTAAATAAGAACCTTATTGTCGATTTTCAATTATTAAGGCAAAATGAGAAAAAAACAAATAGGTGTATAGCCTAATCCAACAGCAAGAGGAGTAAACCGAAATAAACAACTTTGACACCGATATCATGGTCACTGATATCAATTGACGCGATATCATTGGTCGAGATCTTGAATAATCTATGACTATGGGTTATGGGTTCGCGAAACAATGGCGTTTTTAATGTCCGCGAAGTTGTAATCGGAACTTCGAAAGTAGATGTGCTTATAACTAGTTAAGTGGAATAGTGTTGTATTATAAATAACGGTAAATTAATCAAGAACTGTTTATAGTGCGTAATACAGCAGAACAATTAGTAAATCAATTATTTGTTTACTTTTACTCCTACTCCGATTGGATGGTATAAGTACTTACTTGGGTGGAGTAATTTCTATTTTCAAATACCAGATCTGGAACACTTAAAAGCATTTATTCCAGATAGTCTACTGTAATCAAAATAATAATAATTTATGTATATTGTTAGGCGAATTCTAGTCCTTTGAATAATTTAATGAATCCATTATTAATGTAAGTGTATTAAATACGTTTTTGTAAATATGACTTTTATTTTTATTCTTTAAAGCTGGCAATATTCAATACAACCTAATGCTATAGGTTGGATTTAATATTATTCTGGTCCCGATTAATTTGTCTTAACTGTCATGCGTATATTAGGTTCTTACATATGAAATTGGCGGCCATTTTTTACTGAATTTGGACAACTTCTTACAAGGAAAAAAATTCAACTCCGATGCGGCAGTCCAAACCGCCTTCAAAGAGTTTATTGATTCTTGCTCCCATGGTTTTTTTAGTAAAGGGTTCAATGAACTACCTTTGAGATGGCCAAAGTGCATAGATAACAACTGTGCATAAAAAAATTGACTTTATATTCCTCCTGTACAAAACGCTAATTTCATATGTAAGGACCTAATATATCTATAATTTTAATCCATATAGGACTTGTCTGGTGTAAAGCATCGACACGGACTACGGATTTGGGATACGGCGGATATACTATGCTTGCCTAGAAAACTGTTAATTTACTCTGACTGGATTTAGACACCAACGTTTAACGCATCTGGAAATACAGACTCAGGCAAAGTATTCCAGTTTTGCAGTGCGAATATTAAATATGGTATATGTGCTACAATAGCACCTATACAACATATTGAGTTCTGATTAAACTACCGGCAACGTCACATTTATCGGACGTTACACGATTTAACTGTGTTCAGAAATTATTAACGTATCCACCAAATGCTTGCACCAAAATAAAAATAATGATGTATCTTACATACTTATATGAATGAGTTAATGGCAATCTGTACTATTATTATAAATGCGAAAGTAAAGACGGAGAGCAACGCCCAGTATGAGAGGGTGAGCTCACAAGTGTCTTAATATGTTTATCAAATTTTCGTTAAAATTTAAAAAATGCGTAAATATTAATGTGAGGTGATCGTGTGTGGGGCCCTTAACTGCGGCGATTTTACGAGCTTACTCAGGTTGGGGGGCCCTTATCTTTGGTAACAACGCCCCTGAGGGGTTCCATGCAATGATTTTGCAACGGGCCTTAGTTATAGTTACGCCACTGCCCGTCTGGGTTATGACTCATCAGATATTTTACCGCAATACTTAGTGTTGTTGCGTTTCGGTTTGACGGGTGAGTAAGCCAGTGTAACTACAGACACAAGGACGTAACATCTTAGTTCACAAGGTTGGTGGCGCATTGGTGATGTAAGCGACGGTTAACATTTCTTACAATGCCAATGACCACTTACCATTAGGTGGCTCATATGCTCCTCCGCCTTCTTATTCTATAAAAAAAAAAAACTTTTTTTATAATATACATATATTTTTAATCTAAAGTTTACTAAGTTCATCAATGTAAGTCACTATTTCAATCTGTTTAACATTAAATTTTAGTTGATTATACCAGTTTGTATACGAATTTGTTTCAGTATTTTTTTGACTACATTCATGATAATCTTCACTACTAAGATCAGAAGATGAATCTTCAGATTTGCAATTATAATTAGATCTATTGGAACTTTTTCTTCTATTACACATAAACTTTTGTTTGGACATTTTAGTTACATTAAATTCAGAATCTGAACTTTTTAAAACATATTCTTTTCTATTTCTTAGATATTCATTAGAACTGTATTTCTTTTTATCTTCAGTACCTTTCATTACTGTTGCTTTAGAATCTTTAAGAAATCTTGGTTTATTTTTTGAGCTACTAAAAGCATCTGGAAGTCCTAAATCTAGAATGTCACTACATTTGTTTGCTTCGTTATTTAGTCCTTTATTTTTATTTTCAATATATCTGCTATTATTGAGTAGAAAGTTCTTGTTATCATTATTATAAGCAGTCATTGGTGTGCCTGAAGTATGTTTATCGTTTTCTATATCTATTTCAGTAATTGTAAGATTTTTATCATGACTATCATCTAGTTTTTTTTGATCTTCGATACTTAACTCAGTAGATTTTTTTTTGGAGGAATTGAGAATACTCTCTTTTACAATATTTAATCTTTTAAGGTAATCTTTAACTGGTATATTTGGTGTATCAATACATTTATACTGACAAATGCAATTTTCATTAGGGTCTGGTAAATTATTGTTGTTAAAAGACATAAGCAAATCAAAAAATGATTTAATATTGTCAACTTCTAGTTTCTCAAATGAATTAAATAACTCCCCAAAGCTTTCTACACTTTTGTTTACTTCTAGTTTTTCTTTATTTTCACATAGAATTTCCCAAAAGTCCATATAAATATTATCTTCTGTAATTTTAGACATTGATGTATTTTCAGACATTAAAGGTTCAATGGTTGGTGGTATATCAACATCCTTATTTGTATTATCCCCATTCCAAAGAGGTGTTAAGTTATCAGATATTTTAAAAGCTTCTAGTAAATTGAAAAATTTTTTTTCTTCCACACCTTCACTAAGTATAGTGACAGCCATGCCATAAGATCCATACCTTCCAGCTCTTCCTATTCTGTGCAAATAAGTTTGCCATTCAAAGGGAGGTTCGAAATTGATGACTAGATCTACATTTGATGCATCAATACCACGAGCTGCTAAATCTGTAGATATAAGAAGCCTACATTTATATTCTTGTAAAGTTTTAATAGCATCTAAGCGTTCAGTTTGCTCTTGTTTACCATAAAGCTGTTCTGCCGGCCACTTTTCTCTAGTCAACATTTTATGTAAATCTCCTACTCTAGTTTGATAATTACAGAATATTAAACATTGCTTAAATTGTATTTTTGTTAAAATTTTTAATAATTCTTTGAATCTGAACTCTGTTTGTTTTACAATGTTGTTATTATATTTAACATATGTAATTTTCTGGGACACTCCTAATAGGACACAATTACTGTTTGGGCAGATGTGTTGTGCATCATAAACAAATTGATTAATGAGCTCTTTCGAGTTTTCCGGATATGTAGCACTACTTAATATTACCTGTTTTTGGTTAGGTAGAAAAGAATGTATGAACTTTATGTCTGCCAAGAAGCTCTTTTCCATTAATTTGTCAGCTTCATCAAGAATTAATAATCTAACTGAATTTGTATTAATATGTTTGTCTTGAATAAGATGTTTGAGCCGTCCTGGACTACCAACAACAATGTGTGCATTTTTTTCTTTAAATTTATTTATATCATCTTGTATTGGTAGACCTCCCATTACAACTTCTACACATAAGCCTAAAAAATTAAAAATAATATTTTAGCACATGAATATTTGAAATTATATTGTCTTATTAGTGATTTACTGTTTTAAATACACAAATATTATAACACTTATTATTTTATTTAATAAGTTTAGAACATTAATTGCTTCTTTATTTATAAAACAATATTATTTGACTTTATTACAAAGATTGCACAATATTTTATATAAGAATCCCACTAACGAAAATAACTTACCATCATATTTGCACCCTATTTGTTTCAAAACATCACAAATTTGAGAAGCTATTTCACGTGTTGGTGCAAGAATAATAACCTGTATGCCCTTGTTAAGGTCTAATTTCTCTAACGCAATTATGGTAAAGACGGCAGTTTTGCCAGTTCCTGACTTAGCTTCTAGCATCAAATCTAAAAAAATAGTACACAATTTTAATAAAAGTACATGTATAGATAAATGGAATAAAATGTTGTAAGTACAATTTTTTTCTCCGTTCATAAAAAACAGGTATTCTTAAATCCTAGTTTTCGTTTGTAAAATCGTAAGCAATTCAATAAAATATTTTATGATGTTTACATACCAAATCCACACTTTCCTAAAGGAATACCATGTAATTGTATTGGAGAAGGTTTGAAAAAACCTGCTTCTTTTAGCCCATTTAAAGTATTATTACAGAGAAGCATGGTGTCGAATGTTACATCTTGATATATTTGCACGTCAGTTGTCCTCTTACTATTAGAAATATTATGTGCTAACACCATTTTCTCTTATTTTGCCAAATTTCATTTAATAAAGCAGACTATTGCGAATCTTGATACTGTAATTAATTAGAGTATAGAAATTCGAAATAACATCGTTGCCGGTGTTTATTCAATTTTGTCAAAACCACTAGTCACAAGTGACATAACTGACAACTGTCATGTCACAGATATAAACATGTTACATGAAAAACTGAACACTTTATATTACATACTAGCTAGTCGTCCCGGCTTCGCACGGGTAGATAAGAAGAAAAATGTATTTTGGATAGTATTTGTGTATAATCCGTTCTTGATGAGCGTCTACGTCGGGGAAGGAGTAACTGTGACAATTTTCCAGTCAATCGGGCGGGTAGATTAGGATATCTCGTGATGAGTGGTATTTCGCTTTTATATAAGTATATATATAGATATTCCAATCATTTGAATTTTAATAATAATTGAACATTCTGAGGAAGACCCCATCAAGGAAGATTTACCAGACTGCTGGTACATTTTCCTCCATTCAATGACGATGCGGCGGACGAGGATTTAGATTTTTGTTATTAATTATTACCTATAAATGGATACTTACCCAAAATTATAAATTAAGCTTTCTTGTTGAGCTGCTTACACATTTTAGTACCACAAAAGAAACAGAATTTTAAAGCTTTTGCATTTTTTAACATACACAAGCGAGGTGACATTACAAGTCAAGAATGCAAATTATAGCTTAACCTTTAAGTTTAATTCAATATTTAAATCAAAATCAACTAGTGAATAGATACTAAACTGGCTCTCTCACAATTCAATCAAGTTTCCCCTAGTGCAAAATAGTGGTGCGCGTCTTCATAGATTGAACTAACTATATTTTACCTTTGTTACATAATTATATCTATTATATATAATTTAATTAATATATAATCGATATTACTACTTAACAATGGAATCAACGCAATACTATTGTTATTTAATATTATGCTTAAACTAAAATATCTTTTAGAACATTTATGAAATAAAATAATACGAAATTCATGAGCATCTTTCATGATAGCCTAGGTAGAGTGTAAATTTTTGGGTTCTTATAGTTATTATCTTCTTTTTCTTCTGCCTAGCGTTTTCCCGGCCTAGTAACGCCGCTTTCCTGCATCTTTGCCTCCAATTTGCCCGATCTAAAGCGTCCTCCTTAGTGAGATCGTGCTCTCTCTTATTGTCCCTCACAACATCGAGCCAGCGTTTCTTGGGCCTGTCGCGGGATCTAGGGCTTTCGACAACAAAGTCCAGGCATTGGTTTCCGACATAGTCTGGCGGTCTGCGGCTAATGTGGCCAAACCAACACAGACGGCTTTCCTGCAACTTATCCGCAACATCGCAAACACGAAGGCTACCACGGATGTGCTCGTTACGAATGCGATCTAGTCGCGTAACGCCAAACATCCACCGCAGCATTTTCATTTCCGCGACGTGGAGTTGCTGAACGTGTCTCGCGAGAGCTGGCCACGTCTCGCTGCCGTACAATAAGACTGGTCGGATGATGCACTTGTAACAAGGCCCTTTAATTTCGCCGGTTTCCTGCGATCACAGATTACACCGGTGACTTCCCGTCATTTGGCCTAGGCTGCGTTTATTCGAGCTCTGACGTCGTGGACGATTGTATCCGATTCGTGCAATACGGACCCGAGGTATTTAAACTTTTCCGTCTTGATAACGGTTTCTCCGCCTATCTTTATGGTTCGGGGTCCGTATTGCTACAGGCCATATACTCGGTCTTCGCAACATTTAGCATCAGACCGCCCCTCTTTAGCACGCCTTTCCACTGGTTTACCTTTTGCTCCAATACCTGCTTGTCCTTTTCTACCAGTGCAATGTCATCAGCATACATCATGAGCCAGGGATCGGCTCTTTCGCTGTGACAACGTCAAGCACTACACTGAATAGAAAAGGACTCAGGGCCGAGCCTTGGTGGACACCAACTGTGATCGGGAAAGGGTGTATGTCGCCAACGGCGGATTTCAAATTATGGTACATGTCTCGGATAATGTCAATATAGATTTGTGGCTCGTTCTTCACGTTCAAGTTATTATATTATATCAAATTATTTTATGATAGTCGATTCAATAATTTAGAGACTCCCGGCATTGATCTTATGTTATAAATATAATAAAAATGTATCAAGAAAGTAATAATTACATAATAAAATAAGCAAATCTATACTAATATTATAAATGCAAAAACTGTCTATCCGTATGTCTGTCTGTTACGTTTGCCCTATTGAATCACTGAACCGATTTTGATGAAATTTGGTATGAAGCAACCTTGAACCCAAGGAAGGATATAGGCTAGTTTTTATACCTAACGCCTGCCCCACCCCAACATAAGCACGAGTGACGGGTGATAACTAGCATCATATCCAAAATATACATATCCAACTCATCCAACTATACTTGAATTGATATTTATCTTGTTGGAATCCTAAATGTTGAAAAAAGGTTATTACATAAGTGATAAGTTTAGTTTTAAGACGAATTAATTTAAGTAATTTTTAGCATACCTACTCCAAAAACTGCAATTTTTTTTAAAACCTACCTATCTATATACTTACTCCTTTTTCGATAGGGTTGACATTGGTACTTATGTTTAGAAATATTCAGCTTAAAGTAATAAAATAATGTCTTGTGCATTATTATTGTTTTTAACATAGATTTGAAATCTTAATTTATTTTAATTATCTTATACAATATATCGCTGATTTTATCAGGGTTATAAAAATACCAACCCAATGAAGAAAATGTAAATTTCTAAACGAAAAAACGTATAAGAAATGGCGAAATTGAAGATCTTGATAGTTGATACATGTATTTTGTGTTCGATGCTAATAATTTAAACCAAATAATGCAAAATTGACAGTCTATTTGTATTATATAAAGATAACAGTTACTTTTAAAAACTTTGCTTTGTTGTTTTTATATCAATGACACCAGTTTACTGTATTAGAAATCACTGTTGGGACTCCATGTACAATTTCGAATTTACTAATTTTTCCTCGTAAGTATATAAGTATATGCATATATTGGCATGAAATGAACTCATTATTTGTTTGGAAAGCTTTGTGATATTATTTATATACATTATAAATCAAAGTTAATTCAGAATTATCATATAGGTCATCACAGTGCACTATTTGTATATTCATTATTATTAATATTTCTAAAAAGGTAAATTATCTTTGTCAAATTATTGCTTTTTGTATTAAAGTAAAATATTAAAAGTCTTCTTATAATGGTCCATATCACAGCATTTTTGTAATATAAAGATTTTTTTAGGTAACAAAAACATGAATAATTGTGGTGTTGGTGGTGGTGTAGGAACCGGAGGAGGAGCTTATGATGCTAAAATAGCAGGCCTATATGATTTGCTTGATACACTGGGGTCAGGACATTTTGCTGTTGTTAAATTGGCAAGACATGTCTTTACGGGTGAAAAAGTTGCAGTAAAAGTTATTGATAAAAGTAAATTAGATGAAGTGTCAAAATCACATTTATTCCAAGAAGTAAGTTGTCATTTTATTTTAACTTATCTATAAGATAATATTAATTCGTAGGTTTGTGCATTGAATATTTTGGCTATGAAAGTATTGACTTTCAAAGCCAAAATACTTATTGAAGTATTTAAGTAGCAATTATAGAAATCTGTTAATAATTCATTTTAAAGGTCATAATTATATCTTGTAAATATTCTTTCAGGTACGATGCATGAAACTAGTTCAACATCCTAATGTTGTTCGACTATATGAAGTTATTGATACACAGACTAAATTATATTTGATACTAGAATTAGGTGATGGAGGTGATTTGTATGATTATATTATGAGACATGAATCGGGTCTCTCAGAATCTCTAGCTCGTGATTACTTTCGTCAAATAGTTCGTGCTATTTCATACTGTCACAGGTAAAGTATTAATTTTAGATCTGGTGCTCATTACCAAATAAACAAAATCTTAATATTTTTCTTATTGTTTTAGGTTACATGTTGTTCATCGAGATTTGAAACCTGAGAATGTGGTGTTTTTTGAAAAATTAGGAGTAGTGAAATTGACTGATTTCGGTTTTAGCAATAAATTCTGTCCGGGACAAAAACTTGAAACGTCATGTGGATCTTTAGCATACTCAGCGCCTGAGATTTTGTTAGGTGATTCCTATGATGCACCTGCAGTGGATGTATGGTCTCTTGGTGTTATTTTGTATATGTTAGTGTGTGGACAAGCTCCTTTTCAAGAAGCGAATGACAGTGAAACTTTAACTATGATAATGGACTGTAAATACACAATGCCAACCCATGTTTCAAATTCATGTAAAAGGTATTAAATAAATCTTCTTTTTCATGAATTTGATTCATACTTAATATCATTGTTTTGATTGTTAAATTTTTCACCAGGCTTATTGGAAGAATGTTAGTAAGAGAACCAGAAAAGCGTGCAACATTATCAGAAATAGCAACAGATCCTTGGGTCGCTGCTGGTGAAGGTGTAACTGTAGAAGATTTTGATACTCCATTAGTAGCCAAACAAGATTTATCAGAAGATGATCGTGCTGCTATCTTACAAAGGATGGTGAATGGTGCTATTGGTACCAAGGAACACATTCTGGAAGAATTAGAAAAGAATGAATATAATCATATTACTGCTACATATTACTTATTAGCAGAGAGAAAATTAAGATCTAAAAGGTAATATTTGACTTTAAATACTATGTAAATATTAATTGGATACTCAAATATTGACTTACTTGAATATTTATTTTATATACATTCTAACTTATATGAATTTTAAAGTGAATTTATTTACAACAACAATAACAGCCTGTTAATGTCCCATTGCTGGGCTAAGGCCTCCTCTCGCTTTTGAGGAGAAGGTTTGGAGCTTATTCCACCACTCTGCTCCAATGCAGGTTGGTGGAAAACACATGTGGCAGAATTTCAGTGAAATTAGCCACATGCAGGTTTCCTCACGATGTTATGGCTCAAGTTAATTGTCTTTTATATAATTTTATAAGTTTTTTATGCTGGTATCACATTTACGCATTTTCCACACATGAGGTGGGGGTATATGGGACATTACAGCATTGAAAGCACCGTAATGCCCGCTAAAAAACCAGCGGTTTTCACACCATCTCTCATAGGGGGTCAGGGAATCGCTTGCCTATGTTACTGTGACATAATTTCATATGTTTACATTTATATGTATTTATAGACTTAAATACAACATAGGAGTTACAAGACGGTATTTGCTTTTGTTTAAAAAAAAATTGAAATAAATTTTAACTGGTAAATATGGTCTCATATTTCTCTATGGAGGTAAAGGCTAGTTGCATTAAATCTATATAACTTTCGAAGTGGGCGAATAATAATTGTGGATTTTTTTTTTAAATAATTTTTATGAATATGTAATTTTAACTACAAAGATTATTTCCGTTTTCCAGGCAGGAGGCGCGGCAGAGTGCTCGAAGACCAGAAGTGCTTGGTGTGTCGCGGACTTCGAGGGGAATGTTGGCTCCTCCACAGCTGTCTACCGCCCCTCGCACTCCACAAGACGTACCTCCGGTATTTATAATTTAAATAATCTAGTCAATTATAAATTGGAATGACATGAAGACAATACTATCCATCACCGAACAGAGGTCGCGCAAGTGCAGCATAGTTCGCGAGGAGGAGGACGACGAGGAGGGCGCGGGCGCGGCCAGCGCGGGGCGGGCGGGCGACGCGCGGCGCGGCTCGCGCTCCGAGGGCCGGCTGCATCTCGCGCGGCCCGCGCAGCTCGCGGACAATCTCATCAAGGTATGGGGCACTGCAACCTGCGCGATGAGACGGTAAGATCGTTTGCGATTAAAAAACCCTAACGTAATTAACCCATGTGTGTGAGGAAATTTTAGCCCAAAAAATATTTAACGAGTAGATTTAATATTAAAACAAGTTAATTTTTACGTGGCGTTGGTACGCCCACGCCTCCGACTATTGTCAACTAATAATCTCATTCAGAATATTAAAGTTAGATAAAATGTTCGCACTCGTGTATTTTGTATTCGCCGTCGCTACGACAGGTGAATCTCGACGAAGGTGCGTGCGCGACGCCCCCCGCGGAGAGCACGCGCCGCGCGCCGCCTCCGCCCGCGCCCGCGCGCCGTCAGCGGCTCGAGTGTCGCCGACGACGCGCGCGCGCAGGCTCGTGCTCCTCGTCCGATCTGTCGGACGACGACTCGGAGAAGAAGAAGCGCGCGGGCGAGCAGGTGGCGGCGCCTGGTGAGCGCGCGCGCCGCGACTCGCACGACGACTCCAGCGACAGCCAGGAGCGCGGCGCCGCGCGCCGGCCCGCGCCGCGCCCGCCGCCCGCCGCGCCCGCGCACGGTACTGTCCTACGTGTCCGAATATTTTAGCTTCAGAATAGTGACCGCCGCTGTGAGTGATTGTGATTGATTTTATTGAATCTGATGTAGGTGTTATGTGGTTCTGTGTTATACGATACTGGCCGCTCTCTTGTGACTTACTTATAGACGTAAAGGTCATAACCCTACTAAACATAAGTTGGTCGATACAATTCAGGCGGAAGTTCATCCAGTGGTGGCAGTGCTGGTGGTGGCGGTGGAGCGGGCGGTGGTGGCGGCGGGGCTGGCGCGGCGGGGGACGCGCGAGGGGGCAGTGCGGGGGGGCGGCGGAGGCGCGCCGCGCGCAAGGAGAGTCGGCTGCGGGAGTCGCGTTCGCTCAATCGTATTGCTGAGGTAGTATTGAAACTAAATGTAATCTAACCGTAAGTGAGCATTTCGCTTAAATGCATTCTATCAAAATGAATTGGGATTTTGATAGAATATCAGTCAAATTCGCAATATACCACTGAGATTATCTATATCTAATGAGTATGATTGGATTTATTTTATGTAAATAGACAAACGGTCTCATTTTTATCTTCTTGTACATATAAAAATCTCAATGATCATGTTGCATGTATATGCTCTTACTAGAAATCCAAACACATTATGATCAAAAGTTTATCTTTATAATACTTACTACCATTAGCTCTACCACTATACAAAAACAATTCACATGGAATCGGTAATCGATTATCATTGAACTGCATTTTAAGCCTATTGAAATATAGGGGTTTAAAAAGATCAGTATATCTTATTTTTTGGAAAGTCTAAAATACACGCTGCGAGGCTTCGGCGTAGTATAGAGCTAGAACATTTCAACGTGGGAAACACCGGACACCTACAGGTTAAGAGCGGACACCTCGACTACTCGCTAAACGCATCTACCATCGACGTCCATACCATCCGAATGACCAGTATAGTGGTGGGGAACCGACTCGCTAAATAATACTAGGAGAGTCGGCGGCAGAAGGTGGCATAGGGTGTGCAGCGTAACGAGCGTGTCGTGGCCGCAGGTGGAGGAGGCGAGCGCGGCGCGCTGGGCGGGCGCGGGCGGGCTGGTGGCGCTGTGCGGGCGGCCGCTGCTGCGCCTGCTGGCCGCCGCGCGCCCCGCGCCCGCCGCGCGCCGCCTGCACGGCCTGTGCTGAGCTCGCGGCGCCCGCCCGCCCCCGCTCTCCGCGGATCCGGCGCGATCCTACATTCATTTATTTATTACGAAAATTATCTCTGTGAAGATACGAAGCGTGCTCGATTGCGTAATCGATAAGTTCTTTTTAAATTATTCTTCACCGTTTAGTATGCGTGATATTTTAGAGTGTTTTTTTATATAAAATGTATTTAAAGAGATTCACTGATATATTTTGTGCTGTCGCTACGGTTCTTGCGGTCGTTTGAGTCCTAGTATGCGGTATATTTAAAGCTAACAGGCGAGGAGTGTCCACTTAGTGTGCACACTTTAAATGTAAGAAAGTAGACTGACGATGAGTATTATTCGATTCTTCGATGCCGTTATACTCTGCAACAGAACTCAAAGGTGAATCCAAACTTTGTTAAGGTAGTTTCCTCGTTCCATACTACGTCTTTCTATCGTTTTGTATTCATCGAGTCTTGTGTTTTGTAACAAAAGGTCGCATTTGGTATATTTTTCTAAAATATATTTTTAGAGAATGTCTTTTATATACTGACTTCTCTCGACTAATCCTTGAAAAGTAATTGCCCCTCAAAACGCCAAATAATTGTACTGATCCTTTTTTAAGAAATTTTTTTTTACGTCAATAAACTGTAAACAAATTCTGAATCTTCGTAAAATTATATCGCACGGGGCCATTATATCTTGGATATGTTTTAATACAAGCAATAAAAGGCATTTGTAACATGTATATGAAAATATTAGGTCAACAGGGTTTCTACAATTCAGTTCATGGGTGTTTACTAATTTTATTAATGACGATAAAAAAATTAATACGACGAAGTTATGAAGAACTGAATTTTATAACACATTTTTCACCAAACTAAATGATCTAAGTAAAACTAACATCAACAAAAAAAAAAACTCAAGCTCTACCAGTAATATTAATCAATATATATAACTCAAATGCAACTTATTTCGCGTAGTGTAAATCTATCTTTATATAATACATAACTTGAATCATTATCGTAAGACGACCTCTAACATTGACTTTGTAATTTGTCATAGGGTTGAGCGCTATTTTACAGACATTATCTACGCTGTGCCTTAATCTAAGCTTCCGGTAGTACGCGTGTGGCCAACTCCTTTTAGCTTTATTTTGTGGCAGATGTAGTTTTTGTATCAATGCTTATGTAAAGTTAAGTTGTATTTAATCTGACTAAATTTTATTTCTGATTTGAAAACTTTTTGCCAACAATGATTATCCTTCAATGCTTTCTTAAAATATTTCACTCGCGCTAAATTTTCATACAAAATTATTGTCCTATAAGAGATTTCTTAAAACAACCGTATGTTTAAACTATGAATCGATGTCGTGATTTTCGCATTTTTTATCAATTCAAGCTAAATTCATAATTTTCACAGACTATTAATTACATTTAGTTGCTTATACGACTTTAATTAAACTAGTGAAGAATGTATATTATTGATTGTTCAAATCAAAAAAGGCAAGGAGGTCTGAGCCCATCCCAACAGTGGGATTTATAGGCCGTTAGTACTATAATACTAATTGATTATTTAGTATACTGTCATAATTGTTTTATGTTTTCCTCGCTGACTATGTTTAAATGCAAGTTGCCACTTTTTGGTTCACACGGTTGCCACTAACTGCCTCATCAGAAAACTCCTTAATATGTTTGAAATAAATTGACGAGGGCATGTAAAGTGGTATGTGACTACTATCCTTCCTACAACTTAAATCAAATTGTAAATTACTAACCTTGTAACATTTTATATAGATTAATAACACTTAGGTGTTTTGTTTTTCTTCTCTCCTCCGTTATATTATAAAATTTATTGATAATTAATATTTGTTAATTATTTTACTGAATTAGAAAACAAACAAGACAAAGGCTTACCTTATTCACTTTCAGGATGAAATAAATGTAAACATATCACTTGACAGGTCAAGTACCGTTAGCATATCATGCAATATAATCTCGGTTTTATTTCAAGGTGTCTGTTTTTATATTTATAAAAAATTATTAATAGTTATTGTTTATTTGATTTTAAATTTTCGAGTTATAATAAAAATATTTAAGCATATATAGCAATGAGACGTAAAGCATTTAGTAGTTCCTCCCTCTTGTCATGGCGAAATATTTTTTGTCATTTTCCATTATAAAAAATAGGCAGTAGTTTCCAAGTGGAGTGTGTATGTTCGAAGCAGTAATGGATATGTTGTTCAGATATATTTAAAAGTATCAATTTAAAATAAATTTTAAATATGAAACCTTAATTATATTTGTACGAAGATGGGGGTGACGCTAAATTGTCCGTTTTATCATTTAATAAAAAATGTTTATTCACTTTTGTATTTGTCTAGACATCATTTAAAAATAATAATTATTTTTATAACAAACTTCAGAAGGAAGTTTGTAACGTTAAATTTATGTCATTACTAATTGTTTAAAGATTATATTTTATTTTAGGAATTATAAAAAAGTATAGAAAAAGTATTTTTTTTTTAAATATCTACAATAGGTGTACTACGGTACTTGTGTTATAAATTATTACTTCAAAATATTTTTGTTTTATAAAACGATTGTATATCGAAAATTTTGTTTAAAATTATAAAATAATTAGTAAAATATAAATAAAGTTTTTTTTTTCTATTATTTTTACGTATAAAAGTGCGGTGTCATTGCTCAACTACGTCAAAATTTAAAAATATGTGTTTATTGTTATATGTCGTATATGTAATAGAATAGTGTATAGGTAATAAAAATTAAAGGAAATATATAAAAATATTTTCTTTTATATAAAAGAACAATGCTAGTATTTTTTTCATCTTGAAAGTAAACAGGGTAAAATTTTGAATACATTATAAAATGTAATAACAGAAAAAAATATATATACAATTAATATATTATACTGCGAGTATTACTTAAATGACGCGAATATAGACTGGATGCACACCGCGCATCGCGCACGGTACCGATAAATCAGCTTTGGAACGTTTTTGCGTGTGTAGTAACTAGTAGTATAAAACATAAAGCACGTGCCTCACACTCGCAATAGTAGCGAGAATAGAGAAGTAGAAGTGACACTTTATTATTCTTCGGCTACTAATTCATCCATAATAAAATATATGGTTGAAAGTTAAGAATTAAGTCGCAAAAAAATAAATATAAATGCTATAATGACAATAGAATAACTATAACATCAGAAAGAATGATGATGAGGATTATTATGAAATATATGAAAGTAAAGAAATTCATGATTTAAATTAAATACCAATAGTATAATATTATGTAAGTTCCAATAAAATATAAAAGTATTTGTTTTGTTTATTTATATGCTGACGGTGTTTACTAAAAACGCAAAAACGTCTCCAAACCGATTTAGCTGTGAGCAACCATCGTCGTTAGTCTTTAAGAAACCGCTTACGAACGATCGATCGATATTAGGTAAAAAAAAGAAAATCTAATATAACGGCAAAAATAATTACGTATTGAGAAAATTTCTTTGTTATTAGACTTATTTATCTTAGTAAGTGTTAGTTAGTAGTAAGCGTTCTAATTAATAATTTAGTTGCCAAAAGGCTATACTTAGAAAGTTTTTGTTTTACGTCAGTAGTTTCTTAAATCATGTACAATTTAAAAAATAACGGTTCTGTTTTATTTATCTTTTACAAATTATTTATAATAGGAAGATTTATCCTTAGTTCAAACTTCCGATTAATAGGATAGACAAACATAAATATCAAAACTTGGCCGGTGTTTATATGCAAATCTCTTACCGATTAGATAAATCCCATGTTCCCAATAGTATGTGCATGCAACGAATTTCTCGTGCTAGATCGCAGACTAAGCAGGCGATGCGCGGAGTTAAGTGTTTTGATTGCGTAGATTTGAGAGGCTATTGGGATTAACTTAATGTATATTTTTTCTGTAATATAAAATAGAATAAATACTTCATTGGAATAATATCAAGTAAATGTTAATCATCTATATGTATAGGTCTACATATACCGTGTTGTATTGTTCAATTGCAAATTGCAATGATTCATATGCGTTAAAAACTAAAATTTTAGTTGTTATCAGCGTGTAACGGAATTTAGATATTTGAATGAATGAGGGGAAAATATGTCTCTTAACAAAATTAACAGTAATGTTTTCTACCTTAGTTATTTTATCAATCGCTTAGTAATATTTCATTCATTCATTCATTTTATGTTCGATATATGACGTGTAATGGTACATGTAACAGAAAACTAATATTAATTAATCTTAAGTTTTGAACTATGTATAAGTAAACAAACATTTTTTAACTTTTGACGCAAAATATGAAATTTTATAAATCATTTTTAGGTTCACGAGTGGCTTTCGGATAATATTGTCAGTCTAGAGAGACTTACATAGATATTTAATTATTGAATGGGTTTTAACACAAGGATATCATGAGAGATGACCTTTTAGTTCATCATATAGAATATTTTAAGTCCAATAAATGAAAGGTTTCCCAGAGAACAGATTGGTCATCTAAATGGTTGTGTGTAAAACCGTATCCTATACACAATGATGTAGGTACTTATAGGAAAAAAAAAAACAAACTTTTAATAGTAGAAGAAAGCGTAAGGTTTTTTTTTATAAATTTACTAATTAAATTAAAACATGATGACCGTCGTCGTATTACAGCTTTCATACGTTGCTCACTCAGAAATGTCTTAATCTAGAAAAGCAAACGCAAAGAAATTTACGGGCACAACTATATTTGAACAGAATTAAACTATAACATTTTAAATGGTGTCACCCATTGAGAGGGTTTTTTTGAAAATTCATTTACTAATACAAAATATTTTTTCACCTAAATACATTCACATTATTTATTAACAGCTTTAAATTTTTAATATATTTCTAACAAAACAAATAGTGAATAACCAGTCAACTAACTCTTAAAGCTTTTCCGTTCGCCTTCTAATTGATGTTTGTAGCGTTCCGTTCAATTTCATAAAGTTCCATATAATTTCTCTTTTTGCATTCAGCTCGTAAAATAATTGTTGTGCTGTTTTGGTGCTATTGCTATTACATAATTTATTTCTTAGTTTTTATTGCATTAGAAAACTTGCAATATTTACGTAATAGTATATGTAATTATAATATCAATGTTATTCGTCTTAATATAACCGCATTGTAACTAGTCAAGTAGCCGTTAGTTTACCGGTGTATATCGTGTTTGAATGAAAGTGTAGTTACATTGTGTGTATCATGAAAACAGCAAAACAGCCGTAACGCTCGAAGTTTGTAAAAATAATTATGTATGTGCTTTAATCTTTAGCTAGTTTAAGTTTTATCTGAATGTAATTTTGTTGTATCGTATGCTGTAAGCCAGTGAGTGATGACCACTACGATTATTACAATACAAATATAATACTGAATAATAAAATATTAGTAATTAATTAATTAGTTTAAGTATAAATCATGTATATGAAGGCTAATTCTGTTGTACATAATCTCTACCTATACCAAATGTCATTGACAGAGCTAAAAAGATTGCTATCACTTTCTCATCTATGCAATAAAGCGAGACCAAGCCTGTTTCTGATATCATCGGTAAAGAACAGATTTCCTAAAATTGTGACTAAATATTGAACGCTTATCGGCGGCCCATTTGTTTAAATGCTGCCACCAATGATCACCGAGATTAATGTCAAATTAGAAAAGCGTTTAGTTAAAAAACTGTACAAAATAGAATCATAGCCGAAGTATATTATGTATGTAAATGCAATTACAACAATAATCAAATCTCATCAGTGACGATTTTATTTATGAATGCTTTCAATGAATGAATGAATTTATGAATTCTTAAAATTACTTTATATGGTTATATTGTAATCGCAATTAATAGAGCGCTTTACATAACATTAGAAGCATGTAAATTTCATAGTGGTTATCACTCCAAACACATAAGCCCTTTATTTATATAACTCTTATTTTTATATATATTATAATTTGTGTAGTAAATACACGAAAACTTATTGTTATAAATTGTTAAATGTTGCGTATTAAAATATATATGTACATACCTATTTAAATTGCTGTAAATAAATAGTTTATCTTCAATTTTATCTCCTTATATTAAGTTGATTTTACAACTTTATGCTGTGTTTCATACATCTTTTTAATTAAAATATTAAATAATCTGACTATGGTAAAATTTTATAAGTACCAAAGATTAGAAAATTGTAATGCAGATTTTTTATAAATGTGCCAATATGTATAAGAAACACCTACAATTTTATACACAACAGTGTTAAACAAAGAGGTGCTCCTTTTATAAATATAAAAAAAAAAAAAAATTAAAAAATGTCCTATTCATCTGGGATTCAGTTTTGAAATATAATTGGTGATTACTTAAAGAGAATAATCAGTTTCTTTTGGAACTTATTTAACGTGTCACTGGAGAATATGTAAATGATTTTATTTTGACTATAAATATTATATATATATATATTCACATATCCGTCCCTGATGAGTTTTGATCTATAATATCATTCAAAAAATTTTGGATTGGAAATTTTGGTTAAAATTAAAAAATTTGGTTAAGGTGTATTAATAAACACTTATATAACGTTTTAATTAATATTATTGGCTTCGTATTAAGAAGTGTGACGTAACACTTTAGAGCCCTGTATTTAAAATTAGTCACTATTTTTCTACTGGTTTAATTATTTTGAATAAGTAGAAATTTCACGGTTATACTTAGCTTCCATATTTATAGGAAATTTTATTTTCGATATCACTCATAAATATTTATATGAGCCTTAACGATTATTTATTTTGGTAGGTGATGTTCTTTTTGTGTCCTAGAGAACAGCATCTTATTAAAGGAAATATACGTCTAGACCTGCACTGCAGCGGAACGGCGTGGTTCTATTTAGTAAACCTACGTAGTTATTATTTGTCCTATTTCGTTGGGGTTCGAATGGCTTGTCATTTTAAAAGCAATTGTCTTTCTATTACTATTTTTGTTATGTTTTGTTTTGGAAGTGTGGATAGTTTTCATATCATAATTATGACAGTCGCGCAATGACATGGTCAGTTGAGTACGACGCTACGACCGTCGCCTCACCTGTAGTGCAGTTCCGCTAAATGTAGACCTTTAATCCTTCCTGATGTACAGCATCCATCTGATGTACTTCACAATTACTTTATCATTAATAATTTATACCTGACTATAGCGACCAAATTATTTCTTCTTCATAGAAATTATATTTAGTCTGATCACAATATTTATTTAACCTTTCATCTATAGTTTTTGTTTATATGTATTTTCAAAACAGAAAAGTCCAAGAAGAACATATTGAACCACAGTTCTATAACATGTAACAAATAATGACTTCGAAATCACCCTTAATTAATTAATATATGTTATTTGTTACTGATTTTTATGACAATAAGTAAGATTTTATTTCAAGAGTGAAGCAATATTGGTTTAACTTTATTTTCTTTGTACATTTTTTTAGGTAACCAAAAAAATTAAGAACATTTTTTGTAAATTTAAAGTTTATCTTTGATTTATAGCATCTGATTCTATGAATATAAAATTCGACTTCAGAAATAAACGAGCCCCTACCTTCGTCAAGAGATTCCAAGCATACTCCTTTACCTCCGCCATAGTAGAATACGTATATAAACAAAATGATAGGATAGAAAATTTTAGCTCCAATAGCTTCCATTATGTTCAATTAACCCATTGAATAGTAACGTCTCGAAAAGTTCAGACTTCTATATTAAATAATTATTATTTTTAGTCTATCGTTTTATTTTGTTAAACAAAAGAGGGTAAGCCTCTAAATAAATGAGCACAACCATTTTGTTGTACTCAATAATTATATATTAAAAAATAAATACAATGAGATGTTTATATACTTATCTCTTCCATCCTATAAAATAACTTGTGTTAATAATTAAATGCAGCTTATTTAATATTTTTGTATATTTTCATACTATGTACAGTTATTATAACTTGTGATGTAAGGCCATATTAAGTAATAAATGTTAAAATAACTTGTATTTTAATTGATATCAGGACTGTCCTATATTAGAATCAATAATATTTCCGCTACTGTATCCATTTTGACATTTTAGCAGTCAGCTGTGATAAATATTTCATTTAATTTAGGTTAATTTTTATATTTTAGGTTATAAATTTAGGTTCATAAATTTAGGTTAAAATTTTGATTAATTATTTTTGATTATTAAAAGTATACTAAGAATGAAAAGATACACCTATAAATATTATATCAGGCATTGGTAAACCTCTTATTTTTAATATAGATAGGTCTAATTTTATACTTAATTATTCTATTATTAAATCTGTAGCATTAATTGCAAAATTGATGTACTAATTAATGTGTACCTGGTAGCCATATATATTTGGCTAAAATATGCTTCTTTGAACTGTCCATAAATTTAGTAGTGGATTAAATACTAGAATGCATATATAATAGAATTATGATCATTAGATGAATTAAAGCTACTTTTTTTTACCATTAACAGATATCTTGTCAATAAAATGTTAATTATTATTCTCGGTTTTTTTGAATAATATTTATTCTATGTTGTTTTAACTGTAGTATTGATTTATCACTTATATAGTTCAAATGTTTTATCAATAATAATTATTGTCTTCGTCTTAATAAATGTGAAATCTACCCACGTTTTTTTTTTAAATTAATGTTTACAAATGGAGCTCCTACTGATCTGAATAGGAGCTCCATTTTAAACATTAAGATCAATTAGAGCAAGTTTATAAAAAAGAAAAAAAATAGATCCAATTACAGTATCATTTGATTTTATTTACCTTTGCTAGTTTTACATTGGTAAAAATATTAATGCTATGAAACAATTTGACTTAGCCTTTTGATTTGTAACAATAAAATCATGCAACTATATTGATAATTTGCCAAGCTGTTTGGATGATTATTTGACTCTGTTACTTATTGCGGTTGTTTTGTGGTACACCCATATAATGAAAAGCCTTATAGTGAAACAGTAGTACTTCATCTTATGCTTCTAAGAAACTTCCTAAAATATTTTACACTTCATGTTAACTAAGAAAAAATATATTTTTTTTTTTATTAATATTGTGAGATTATACTTTGATAAACATAACTTGAATTATTTAAGGTGTAGGTGTATTAGTCTTTATAGGTTTACGGCTCTATTTATAAACAATGAAATTCAAAAAAAAACATTTAGAATATTCATTTGTTCAGTACAGCCATCAAAGTCATTTACCAAAATCAAAATATCAGTAAATCTAGTCTTAATCATACAAAGCAAGTTTAACTTTTAAAAAGGCCACAATAATTTAGGTAGAGTTAAATAAACAGGAATTGCCCTCTATATGAGTAATTGAAAGCTATTTATATGTGAATACAAGAAACTTTTCACCCAACCCACTGCAAGTACAATAGACTTAAAAGCAAACAAGTTGCTGTATGATATATTTAAAATAAAAAAAAAAATACAATAAATGCATGAAGAAAAATGTTACACATACTAGCATATTTATCATTACTGAAAACTATGCCACATTAATAACTATAATATTATTGGACTTATAAAAATGAATGTAATAAAATACCCTAAAATTTAGCAAAGTAGGAGCAGATTGGGTTATTTAAAACATGTTTATTATACGAATAACTAAAAAGCGCTTCCTTCTGGGGGCTGAGAAAGCTTCATATTTTCCTTAAGAGTCATGAGACGTCTCAGTTCTTGAAGAACTGTCTTGATAGTGTAGTCACGTTGCCATCTTGCAAGAATTGGAACTTGCCTGTTATCCACCTAAATAAACAATTTTAATCAATATATGTTTAGACATTATTGATACAATTTATACAGTTATTATGAAAAGTACCTATATAAGTAAGCTATACAAAACTGAAATAAAAGAAAAAATAATTGTTAATAGAAAACTATTGTACTTACAAGCCCAGTCTGGCTGTTGACACAGTTCATGTTGATTCTAGAAATGAACCGTGCTGTAGGAGGTTCGTCTGGGTAACGCGTACCACATTCAATTTTTAGAGAATACATCCTATTTTCATAAGGAGTCTAGAAAAAATAAAAAGTTAAAAGTACTTTTTTATGACATTATGATATTGAACTAGGCACTTTTACAGATGCCTAACAAAAAGATCAATAATGATATGTTCTGAACATAATCTAATTTACTTATGACAATTGTTAGCTCAGTACTATAATGTACAATGAGACAAATTATAACAACGAATTTTAAGTAAGTGAATCGAAAAAAGTAATCATTTACCTCCTCTGTTACCATACACACACAGCAGTAAAATATAATTTAAATGAATACAGACAAAAGGCATTACCCTTGGAGGACCAATTATCATGCCAGTCCAGTGAGTTAGGGTCATGTCATCATCACTTTCGAGACCCCAAGAAATTGTGCCGTCGCCCACTCCCTTCTGACCTTGCTCAAGTTCTTCTAGAAGACGAAAATTTCTAGGAACCACTGCAATAACAAAAGCAATTGTACGCTTAGAAGTTAAAGAAAACCAAAATTCATAATAAATGATTTAATTTACAATAAAAATAAACATCATTAATGTAAAATAAAGATCTTACCAACGCCTGATGACGGGTTCGCCATGATCACAATTTCACCGGTGCTCACTACCTACCCACAAATTTACTTATTCCGATCTTTAATATACAGTCGAAATGTAAATATATTTCATGAGATATTTGAATTATTTATATGTATATCTAGCGATGCAATATATTTTCATTTATTCTTTAAAAAAATCTTCACTCAAACTGCTCAAAGAGCAGGTTAGCGAATTTTATGCTGACTTTGACAAATGTCACTTAGACCATTTCCAGTTTCTGGTTTTTGATTATTCACATTATATTTTATTTACCTGTAAGCATTGGATTTAAGCAATAAAAACCTTAAACCCTTAAACCCTAAAGATTATTTATTTACTAAATAATCTTTAAATTGTGTGATATATTTCGCTAAATTATTTTTGTATGTTGACTATTAGTTTCATGTTATTCTTGGAGTTAAAAATGAATCTGCTCCAAATTATCATTAAAAAAATCTTACAACCGAAATACTTTTAGTGTGTAATATTGATAATTAATCCCAAACAGATTTGAATATTTCAAATGTATTGTAAAGTGTATAATCAAATTATTGGTTATGCTCATTTTTAACTTAAATTTATAATTTAAAATAAAAATGTACTATATTTTTTAAAATCAATTACTATAGTTGTTAAGAAATTTAGAGATAAATAGAATTTTCAATGAGATAGATATAATGGCTTTCAGCCTAACTATTTTTAATAATTTTTATTATATTAAGTTGTTTATTGATAGCATTACACTACTTTTTTAGCTCTTTCCTGTTTGTACCTCTTATTCATCGATAATCTGTGCTGCCAACTTCACTGTTTTAACAGTAGGTTTACTGTTTTCAATAAGAATTAAGACGTTTCTGTTTTCTATTTTAGTACAAATGTCTACTGTTTTTGGGGTTCCATCGGAATTAAATCTAAGTTTAAAACGCAATAAGTAATACACAATATGTTAAACCAAAATAATTCTGAACTCAACGCAACGAAGAAGGTTTTAGCTTGTGTCGCGCGTTTACTTCAAATTTCCTCAGATTATGGAACTGCGCGCTCAGAGGTTTTCCCATTCATTTATGCAGTGCCATTGGCAGATAGTAAAAAAGAATAGGTAAATTCACAGTTCATACATGTAACAAGGATAGGTTAATGTAACCCTATAAATTTTAATTTTTATTAAAATATTGTATTTATTTTACCTAATCTAATCGGTTTATAAAATAAATTACGGTTATCGAATCGGCATTAATTGTTTCGACATTTATTATCTGTGCGGTTTGAGAGATGGCAGCACTACGATGTTGGGTCGTTTTTTGGATCGTTGAGCAGGCGCCGTTCGCTTACCGACACCTGTCAGTTTTAAACGAATAAATATATTCCTTTTTATAATATAGAAAATTATACTAACGAAGGGTTACCTACGTCATCCATTTTGTAAAACTTATTTGAGAGGTTACCAAGCCGAAGTGTTTATTTTTCTTAATTTTATATATACTTTGTATATTGCATTACAAAGTAATATAATATTGTTTGGTGGACTCAACCGAGGAATTGTTGCTGATTTGGAGCTGTTGGAGGCTCTGCTGTTTTATGAAGGAGAGGCTGCTTGTCCAGTGGCCTGCTGTTTAATTTGTTACATAAGGATAAGCTAGTTTATGAGGTAAAAATTCGTAGTGAGTATGTTGATAAGTTAAGTACTTTAAAAGATGTTTTTGTTAGTGTTAAGAATGAATTGAAGAAGGCTCATGATAAAAACGTTAAGTATTATAATAAGCGACGTAGGGATATTAGTTGTAAAGTTGGTGATTTTGTTTGGAAGCGAACATACAAACAAAGTTCTGCTCCCAATTATTTTTAGCTTAGTTAGCTCCTAAATATGAGCGTTGTAAAGTTGTGGCGTCCACCACATATACAAACACATACATGCGCAGATGCATACATACGTACATACATATATAATACAAACATGCGAACATACGTGCATATATACAGACAAATATACACGGACACATTTTACTCAACATAAGATATCGGATAGGCGACGCAACGGGCGATCGCCATATAGTGGAATAAACAAAAGCATTCCTTATCTCCGTTGTGGCGTCGTCCTTTGTCTTATGTTGTTGCCGGGTCAACCGGCTGGCCTGCCTGCGGGAGCGCATTCATCGCTAGTTGAGATCCGACACCGAGGCGAAATCCATGTCTGTTTTCGCTCTCTGCTATCCGCCTAGGCATTACGAAATATTTATTTAATTAAATGTTTAACGAAATGTTTATATTGTTTTTCGTACTTTGTGCTTTTTCGCTCGTAATACTGTATTCCTTCTTATATTTTATGTACATACGCGTGTGTATAATATAAAGATTTATGTGGACTTTATGTGCGACTATTATTCAACCTAATTTGACAATTACTTCACGCACTCACCTATAAAGTTATTCGTAAATTATCTCCTTTAGTTTATAAACTGGAAGACGAGAAACGCAAGTACATTGGAAAGTGGCATGTGAAGGATTTTAAATGTGCTGTACTCAAACAGTCTAGCATCTTTTCACCTGTTTTAGTTAAGTTGTTTGTAATGTAAACTATTACTTTTGAACTGTTTACATGTATTGGACTTGTTCAAAGTATCAAAGTCATATCTTTTGTTGTTTCGCTATTAGACTGCAAACATGATTATTGTTTTCAGTTATTGTTGGATTAGAATTAGGTTCATTGTCATCTAGTAATATCATTTGTTTTGGTGTGATTAATTTATAGTAATGTAGGTTGTTAAGAAAGTCTTTTGTATTTGTTGTGAGTGGATGATGTTGATGGTCGGAGTTTTATTTGTAGATGTTGTGGTTTTCTTTTCAGTTGTTTCCGTGGTGGAATGAGCGGATAATGTAACCCTATATAAATTTTAATTTTTCAATATTTTAATTTTTATTAAAATATTGTATTTATTTTACCTAATCTAATCGGTTTATAAAATAAATTACGGTTATCGAATCGGCATTCATTGTTTCGACATTTATTATCTGTGCGGTTTGAGAGATGACAGCACTACGATGTTGGGTCGTTTTTTGGATCGTTGAGCAGGCGCCGTTCGCTTACCGACACCTGTCAGTTTTAAACGAATAAATATATTCCTTTTTATAATATAGAAAATTATACTAACGGAGGGTTACCTACGTCATCCACTTTGTAAAACTTATTTGAGAAGTTCGGGTTACCAAACCGGAGTGTTAATTTTTCTTTAATTTTATATATACTATGTATATTGCATTACAAAGTAATATAATATTGTTCGGTGGACTCAACCGAAGAATTGTTGCTAATTTGGAGCTGTTGGAGGCTCTGCTGTTTTATGAAGGAGAGGCTGTATTTCCAGTGGCCTGCTATTGCTGCTGGTGCTTTTATCTGCTTCGCACTGCTTTTATTTATTTGTTTACTCATTGTGACATTGCGTCCAGGGTTTGCACTATCCTGCTTATCTATTCAAATCTATCACTTAATTTTAACCGATGCCAACTCACCTACAGCTAACTCACTCATAATATTTTATTGTTTTAATGTTAACTTAATTGACCAGATATTGTCAACGGCCCATGATTTTTTATGTTGTAAATTTTATAATTAAAATTTTATAATCTTTATGACGAGTTTCATTAATGTAACGGTATTGGTGGATCGAACCCCGTACACACGAGAACCCCGTGACATTATATAGGAGGCTATCTGCTATTTCTGTTGGGAAAGTAAAAGAGAACACGGCTCTCAACCATTTCTTGTTTGATTTCAATGCCGCACAAAGTGTTTGGTGTAATTTTGTATATTTTATGGGGAAAAGATATTTGAATAATGATGAGTGATTTTTTGTATGAATATTTGTAATAATAAAATAAAAATAATTTTTTTATCTTCCAATAAAATTTGTATTACGTTTCCTAAGACATCTGAAGTTCGTTATGAGAGTACATCGTCTGATTTCCACTGTAGGTCGCTAAATTTTTCTACTTCCGTTTCCTAACTCGCGCCTACACCGCCCCCTAGCGCCAGTTTCTTTCTGGAACTGAATTGACAAGCCGCCAAATTTGTCATTGTTCGGCTCATAATGAAGGATATTGCTCCAGGACGACATTATCTGGACTTCGGGCGTCTTAGGAAACATAATACAAATTTTATTGGAAGGTAAAATTTTTATATTATTTGTTCCGGTTGACGTCCGAAGTCCGTTACGAGAGTTTTTGTAATAAAATAATATTTATTTAAAATGCAACAATGTGATTCATTATATTTAATTTAAACGAGGCATTAAGTACATAATTTAAATTAATTGAATGTAAGCATATAATGAGCCGCGATGGCCTAGTGGTTAGAACGCGTGAATCTTAACCGATGATCGTGGGTTCAAACCCGGGCAAGCACCACTGAATTTTCATGTTCTTAATTTTATTTGTGTTTATAATTCATCTCGTGCTTGACGGTAAAGGAAAACATCGTGAAAAAAAATATTTTTTTTTTTTATATTCGCCGGGAGGGCAAATGACTCTACTCCACCTGATGGTAAGTGGTAGTAGAGTCCAAACGCGACGATGGCCAGTACAGACGGGAAAAACGTTCTGCACTAGCCGCCTTCGCCTTGCCGGCCCGCAAGATGTCTCTTCACGCCTCGTTTGAAGGAACCCGGGTTGTAAGAGGAGGGGAACACGTGAGCTGGTAAGGAATTCCATTTTTTGGAAGTGCAACAAAGAAAGGAGTTGCCAAATTTCTTTGTTCGCGATGGAATTGATGTCACAGTTAGGCGGTGACATCGAGAACCAGCCCGCGTGGACTTAAGAAGGAAGGGGGAAGTAGGAATTAGAGAGAATAATTCCTCAGAGCAGTCGCCGTGATACAGGCGATAGAAAGCGCTTAGTGCTGCTATCTCACGACGCAATTGTAAAGGTTCAAGGGTGCTTGTGACCTTTACGTCGCCAATAATGCGTACGGCACGTCGCTGCAACCGGTCCAAGGCCTCCAGTAGGTACTTAGCGGAGCCATCCTAAAGGTGCGAGCAATATTCCACGCAAGACCGTACCTGTGTTTTGTACAGCAGGCACAGTTGTTGAGGCGTGAAAAAACGCCGCACCTTCTTCAGAATTCCGAGTTTCCGTGAAGCTGTTTTTATATCAGCCTCGATGTAATCCCTTGGACTAAGGTCGCAGCGAACGTCAATCCCCAGCATGGCGATTTTGCTTTGCATCACCAGCGGAGTACCACAGAGGGAGGGAAAAGGGGAAAATGTTGACTTTTTCGCCGTGAGAGCGCATACCTGTGTTTTCTTGGCATTAAACTCAACAAGATTATCAGAGCCCCATTTGGCGATGAGCTCTAACGTCCTATCGAGTTCAATTACAAGATCCTTCCGCCTCTCCTCAATTTCCGCTCGCCCAGCCACTGCGTGTCCGTGGTATCCACCATGCACTGTACTATCGTCTGCATAGCAATGTATGTTCCCAAGAGAGAGCATATCATTGATATGCAAAAGAAAGAGTGTGGGAGATAGCACAGATCCCTGGGGGACCCCAGCATTCACTACATAGAATTGTGAAGCGCAACCATCAACTAAAACACGAAGGCTACGCTTGTGTAGGAAGCTGGAAATCCAGGTGCATAGCTGAGCAGGCAGACCATATGCCGGCAGCTTGGAGAGAAGACTTCTGTGCCAGACCCTGTCGAAAGCCTTGGAGATATCGAGGCTGACAGCCGACGATTCTCCATGCTTGTCGATAGCTTCACCCCAGAGGTGTGTTACGTACGCTAGAAGACCTCCTGTGGACCGTTTTAGTTGAAACCCGTACTGACGATCATTAATTAGACAGTAATCTTCTAGGTAATGGATCAGTTGGTTGTTTAAAATTCGTTCCATCACCTTACAAAGTACTGAGGTGATAGCTATTGGCCGATAATTTGCCGGGTCAGACCGATCCCCTTTTTTGGGAACCGCTTGCACATTAGCTCTTCTCCAAGCCTCCGGCACACATCCCGAAGAGAGAGAAAGTTGGATCAGGCGCGTTAACACAGGAGACAGCTCCGCCGCGCACTTCTTCAGCACTATGGCTGGTATTCCATCGGGACCACTAGCTTTCCGTATATCAAGTGATTCCAGCTCCGCACGCACATCACGTTGCCTGATTTTGATGTCAGGTATCGTGTGGCCACATAAAGGTATTGTTAGTGGCAGTGCACTACAATCATCGATCACGGAGTTATCGGCAAAGAGTTTAGCCAGGAGATCGGCTTTCTCCTGTGGACTGTGAGCTAGCGATCCGTTCGGATTTCTGAGCGGTGGCAGCGAAGGTTGGCAGAAATTGTTTTGCACAGACTTGGTCAGACGCCAGAAGCTAGGGAGCCCCTAGGATGCGAAACAAGGTCATGACCAATCTGTACAATTCGCTGTGCATCCGCTCTCGTGTATGCCTTTCTACAGGACTTGGAATTTTTATTGTAGTTTGCTTTCAGTGAGTCAATGTTAGATGCCCCGCTAATGCAGCCATTGATCCACGCGCGATATGCCGCCTGCTTAGATGTTACAGCGTCGGCACATTCACGAGTGAACCAACGGTTACGCGTACCCCTATTGATGAGATCTGAGCTAAGAATGTAGTATTCCATTCCTAACATGATCTCATCAGCAACAGCAGTGGCACTAGCTGTCGGGTCATTCCCACTGAAGCAACGTTCCTTCCAAGGGACCGATGCATAGTAATCGCGCATACCGTCCCAATCTGTCGACTTATAGTGCCAAACGCGACGTTTGCATACCGCTGATGGCGGCAGCATGGCCTGTGGCACTTTGGTAGATATAAGGCCGTGATCCGAAGAACCAAGTGGAGCTTGAACCACAACCTGATATTCCACCGGGTGAGAAGTCAGCAGAAGATCCAGTAGAGAAGGCGCTTGTCCTTTATCCAGTAGAGTGGCGATAAATGTCTGGGATCCTGGTGGGCTGATCAACCAGTTGGGTCAAGTCGTGTGTGAGAGCAAAAGCATGAGCAGTTCTTCCAGCATGGTCAGTTTTGAGGGATTTCAACCATGATTCATGGTGAGCATTAAAATCCCCCAAAAACACCAATTCCGCGTTAGGAAACTGCTCTTGCGCAGCATCTGCCACCCGACTAAGATGGTTAAATAATCGGCTTGTCTCCAAGTCACCATTGTGGGATCTGTAGAGGCACACGTAGACTCGACTCTGACGAACCAGGTCCACACGTACCACCAACATGGAGAAGGAGGGGTCCTCCAAGCAGCGCAATCGGTGACAACAAACATCCGACCTGACGAACAAGCATACTCCGGCTTTCGCTTTAAAAGATTCTTCAAGCATGTAGCCGGGATAGTTAAGGTAGCTGGTGTCGGCAGGGCGGAGTACTTGCGTCTCCGTGAGAAACAACATTGCTGGCCGTGCTGTCTCGAGATGGTGGTGGACAGCGTTGAGGTTAGCGTGGAGTCCTCGGATGTTAGAGAACTCGACCTCAAACAGCGTGGGTATGGTGGGGATGTGCACCGCTGAACGACCGTTATTTCTTAGTTGCGCTACCATTTGAAAAAATAAGGAAAAGAGACGTGAAGCGAGCGACGTATTGCTACGATAGGGATGGGCAATATATGGAGGCCTGTTTCCCCTCGAACCCCCCTGGAAGTGGCCACCGGCACCCCACCTTCCGGTCACCAACCGGCACGACGGTCCACCCCGAGATGGGCTGGTGGGGCAGCCTCGCGAGCTGGTTTGCACGCTCGGGCCACTGTACTATGCCACGGGCGGCCAGCGAAACAGCCGGTTCTTCAGGTCTCCTTGTCCGGCAGGTCAATACAGTTTCCCCCGGCATTGGTTCAACAGCCGTCTTCACTGGACCAACACCCATCGCGGCAATACTCGCTCGGGCACTGGCTGTACGCTGGCTGACCTCGAAACGCGGTCAAGCCTCTTCACGAGTTTTTCACCATGCGTACGGTGGTAACAAGCCAGGCGGATGTTAGCATCCTACCACCAGATGAGCAGATGGTCACTCAGATATCCCTTAGTCACCTCTTACGACACCCATGGGAAAGAGAGGGGCAGTAAAATGTATTCCTTCTCCGTCACTGCACGGATCAAATCCTTCCCCGGTGGGTGATGAAAGTCGCAAAGTCGAGGTGTCCTTAGAGGCTTTGTGCCTGCTTTAGATCCCAACTGCCGGTCGCAAGTCGCACGAGTAAATTCTGACGAATTTTACTGTATTTTGTGCAAGGATAGGGACTTAGTGTTGGATTTGGTGTTCCATACGAGTCCAGGTGTTTCGATAGAATCTTAGACACCTGCCTGAAAATCCTGTCGAGTCATTTTCCTACAGGATATATTTTTATTTCCTGACTTTCTTCCCATTTTGTACTTGCGTCCCCCTCCGCCCATTTTCATTGCTGAGGAGTTGTTAGAATAGAATCGCTTAGAATCAGTTTTTGGCCTATTTAGTTTTATTGGAATTTGGCTTTGCTCGAAATGGCTTTGCATTGGCAGTAGAAGTAGACGGTTCAGGCTAAGTGCGAGTAGCAGATGGTACCCAATTTTGTAATTTATCTATACCACCATTTTTTTGTATATATGCAGTTAATTTAACCGGGATTAATTCTGATATATTTATCCTCTAATTTCTTTAAGAGGTCCCTACGGCGTAATTCTAAAACCTAGACTTGCTTACGGCAAATTATTTGAAGGATTTCGTGAGAAACCGTCTTTATAGCCAGAATCTTTACTAAATAGCTGTTTTAAAGAGGAAGTATTAAGCTGAACATCCGATGAATTTGACCAGTTAACAAGGCTTTGTAAGGAAGTATTAATGAAATCGTTCTGTGCCAAAAAGGCATTAGATAACGCAGCAAAACTACGTTCCATCTGGAACCAACGTAATAGACTAAAGGGGCCCTCTAGATGTCGAAGCTCGTCATTGACTCTTAATTCAGTAAGAGCCGGAAACGATGCATATTTTTTCTGAACATCTGTATAGCGGACCGCGTTCCAATCCGAAGTGTCAAATCTTTGCATATTTTTAATTTTGTCAACACGTGCTTGAATTGGTGTAGGTATAGTGGGTTCTTTTACAGTAACGCTCAAATCTACAAAACTACCCGCTGCTATTATAGGTGAACGTAAAAACTGTTCGTCAGTCGTTGTCAGCCTCTGAATGGTAAATAAACCTAGATTAGACACATTATTATAATAAGTTGTTGGTTGTAAGTGTGAAAGCGGTATCGCCAGTCATACACCAGTAATAGCATGATTCGAAGTTGAAATATTATTAACATGACTAACCAATTGTTGTAACAATAAGTCAAACCTTTTAACCAGATCTCGCGACATTATTGTTTGTTATATTTGACACGCGTATTTGTTTTCCGACGTATCAGATGAAATATCCGAAAAACTCGAACTATCCACACTTAAAGCATTAGGCGCGATAACCTCTTATATTATTGTTGAGCGTTTGAGGTTTCAAGAAACGGAAGACAGGCAACACTTTTTTAAAATCAACTTTCTACTTTAAATCTCGAAAATTGATTATAATAATTAAAAGATATATTTTTTTAAGCTTTTAACGACTGTTCTTGTGGAAAGACGACGCAACAATGAGAAATTTGGCGGCTTGTACATGGGGGTCCTCCTGACTGGCCTAGGCCAGTCTGAGTACGGGCCTCGGGGTTGCCTCCCCTACCCGGGCTGCTCCTCCCCGACGGTTCATCCGTCGTGTCGTTATGTTTTAGCCCAGAGGGCCAGGGTCGTTGTGACCCAGTGGCTGTTTTTCCTGTGTGGTTTGATGTTGTTCACGGGTGTTTTCGTCCTACCGTGTCTCCAGATCGTCGTCGTCCTCTTCACAGATGCCCGCATCGGAGCAGATGGTCGGCGACAGTAGGAGCTCACAAGGTAACGGACGCCCCTCAGGTGGTCTGGCATGAAGCGGTGCTATACCGTGGAGGTGTACGCTCGCACTGCTATCCGCCTTTGCGAATAGCGAGCGAGCGAGCTTGCGGACGAACTCCTCCACAAGTCCGGTGGGTTGGGGGTGAATTGTCCCTCCAAATATTCCGCCAGGATCTCTGCTCTGTCGCTGGCGGAATATCTTCTGTTACCCGCTCGATCTAGGAGCGGATAGACAGGCGAGTCATGTCTGGTGAGTTGTTTGCAGAGGTGGTACAGCGTCGTGTCATGCTCGGATGCTCGATCGATGGTGGCCTCGCAGTAGTCATCCTCGAGAGCCACGAGTGCACACGACACTTCCTCTGCAATCCTGTTGAGGTCACGCTTCACCCTCGGGCAGCGCGTTCGCGCCCATAGCCGGCGAAGATCTCGTTTCTTCCTCAGTTTCGCTTAGAGCGAGCTCGGCAGCTGGTCCTGACGACTTCTCGGCGTGCTTCCTTGAGAGGTGGCTGCTTCTTTGGCTTTCTGGATCGCCTCAGAAATTTTAGGAGCAGCTCCTTCTACATCTTGAGTCGTCGCGATCGGGACCGTCAGCTCAAACTCCAAGAGCTCTGAGGAGTAGCGCCCCCAGTCAACCCGCAAACGTGGGGAGCGGGACACTATGAAGTCGCGCTGGAGGGCGATTGTGACCACTATTGGCAGGTGTTGCGTGTTGAGGTCGTAATTAACCTCAACATCAATGGGTGCGTCTAGTCCGTGATGCAGCACGATGTCCAGGACATCCGGCTGGTACGTAGGGTTAGTCGGTATCTGGGTCGGCGCTCCTGGACCCAACACACCGTAACCCTGTCGTTCGCTATCCTCGAGCTGGTGCCTACCCGCCTGGGTGATGACGCGCGAGCCCCAAGCGTGGTGCTTCGCGTTCAGATCACCCACGATCAGTGTAGGCAGCGGCGAGTCGATAAGCGATTGACGACATCGGTGCTGAAAAAGTCTGTCCGGGTGGTTTGTAGGCGGCATACAGCAGAAGCTCCAAGTCTCACCAGCATGCACACGCACCCCCTGCGTACGTAGGCTCACAAACGGTGCATGTGCAAGTTCTTCGTGTATGATGTCCCTCCTCACCAGGGCTGCAGTTCCTCTGAATGGACAGCCCCGGGGAGAGACTTCATCTCGCCGATACACGAAGAAGTTCGGGATTCGAAGCTCGATTTCGGCCGAGAGCTTCGTCTCGCCAAGGAGGATTACATCCTGCGACTGGGCGAGTAGGGTCAGCTCCCGGACATGACCTCGTATGCCGCCTGGGTTCCAATATAAGATTCTCAGCTGGAATTAAGTTTTGCAAGAGCGGCTATTCCAGCTGAGATGGCAGGAATAATGTCCTGGCCTTGTGTATAGGCGACCAGGATCGCTGTCAGTGCCTCCATGAAGACCCGGACGATGATGGTGGTGTCCGGGCCTTTCGCACTGGCCGAGGTTGTCATCTGCACAGGGGGAGGCGCTTCTTGCCTCTCCACCGGCCGCGTGGCGGCAGCCGGAGCGGACTGTCGCTGCCTTCCTGGGCTGCTGCGTCGATGCCGCCGCAGGATCAGTCCTGGCTAGCCTAGCTGCCCTCTTCTTCTTTCTGCTCTTCTTGCTAGGCTTCCTTAGAGGTTGTTCCCTGGCCGTCGGCTGGTTGGCTGGTGGCGCCAGAGTTGCTAGGGTCGCGAGCTTAGCTCGCTCCTCCGTGGATTCTCTGGGATCACCTTAGCGCTCTGTGCAGGGAACTCTGGACTGCGCAGGGCGGCGATCACCTCTTCCGGGGGTGTATCAAGTGGCAGCCCCCTAATGGCCACCTTGGTTGGCAGTTCCGCGGCTGGGCTATAGCAGAACCAGGATATTGTCTTGTCCTGGTTCATAGCCTCAGTTAAATGGCGCTGAATCACCCGGAACTCCTCCGCGGATCCGGGCAGAAAGCGCACTCCCTTTCCCAGAGGGCGTGCGTTCGGGGCGTGTCCTAGCTTGCTTTTCAGCACCTCGAAGTGCCTCGTCCAGTTCGGCAAGCGTTCCGCCGTAATCGGCGGGTAGCTTGAACGAGGCGTCGTTCTTGGAGCAGGTACCGGTGCGGGGGCCCGACTCCTGGGCGACGCTGGAGCGGCAGCGGCCGCCGCATAGGAGACCCCTGACGGCCCCGGTTGCGGTGATGTCGGTGGGACGGGAGGCAGTCCTCTCCTCGACCGTCGATGGCAGTTCCGCGTAGCTCGTCGAGTCACGCGGCCAGGTGTCTTGCGACCCCCCCTCCATCGGGGAGGGGGATCGCGGCGGTGGTAATTCCCTTGACCGTCCTTCTTCGCTTGCTTCGCCCGCTGTAGGCGATGCCGCGCGCGATGAAGACGCTGAGTCCTGCGGCGATCCATTCGGCGGTGATGCGGGGGAGACGTCGGTCTTGGGGCGCTTGTCCTCCCCTTCCAATGACTCCGGAGAAGAGTCCGGTCTCGGGCGCTTGGCTCCTTCCGCGCCTGCTGTAGACTCAGCTACAGTGGCAGCGAAGTCTGCTTCAGCAGCCCGGTGAACGTCCTCTCCTACGGTCTCTGCATGTACGATGCGTATACGCGGGGCGACGGCGGGGGTGAGGGTGACAGGCACAGTCGAGTTGTCGAAGAAGTCTCTTCGAACAACTGACCGCGCGATGCCGGACCTGCCTCGGCCACGCTTGCGTTGGTCTAAGGGGGGTCTTTATAATTATTATAAATAATTCTAGTTTTTGATTTTTCTTAATAATCTAAAAATTATTTAGCTGTAAACAATTTATGTTAAATCAAACAGTAAATAATTGCATTTACTAAATAATTCGATTATTCTATGAAACATTTTTAGTTGTTACCATTTTACTGTTTTCTGCTGGTTTTTTTAAGTTAGATTTGCTGTTTTTTGTTTTGCCAAAGTTGGCAACACAGTCGACAATATTGGCTAAAAAGTCTATAATTTATGGTTTCATCACCGCGTATGGTTGGATTGTGTGCGTTTTCTCTTTTCCGTACTGTGAAGTTGTGAGCTCATTATTTTGAGATATACACATGCTTTTAAAAAAAATCAAACAACAATTTTCATTTGCATGTTATATGTGTATATATTTGTAAGAAGTATCATGTATTATTTTTTAATTTGATAAATATTGTGACGTGATAGTGCAATTTTGGAGGTAAAATGCCCGCTTCAATTTGTGACCCAGTATCAAGCGCATTGCGTTTATCATTAACGCCTGAAGAATCTCAAAGTTCATCATTGTTAGATAGTAGGCTTTATTCATCAGCTAAAAGTGTTTTGTTGTCTAAAATTGAATTCGAAGAATCTGGAGATTATCAGAGCAATGTTCTCGATGGTTTAAAATCTAAGTACGTGGTTATTAGACCTAAAAAACCTGTACTCGACACCAAACTGCTTAAAAAAGAAGTGAATTCAGGCAGTCAATGTATAGGTAAGTTATTATTGCATTTAATTTGCTTAATTTCCAGATTTTTGTTTTTTTTTCTGACAAAGTGGACAAGAGGTTATCTTTTCACGATGTCAATATTTACTTCCGTGGAAAATGTCTTTCTTACTAAAATACAAAATTGTTTATAAATGAACCTAAATAATTTGCTAAGTAAATTTTTCTTCATGTTTGACATAAGAATAGCTCATTATCGAAATTGTAAATTTACAAAGAATTACTTTAATCTGAAAGACTTTCAATAAAAATCAAAGATATTAATAACGATCTGAGAAATAATTATAGTAAATGGCATTTTACCTCAAAAAAACTAAGTGTAACTTAAATAAAAATGGTTATGGTTTGTTTTTCAGAAGGCACTAAAAATGTTGAAGAAGGCTTACCAAATCCTAAGAGGGTTTTTTTTCCTGTTGAGAAGGTTCAATTGGGGTGGCAGACTGGATGGGCTGCTGGATCTGGAATTCAGAATGTTGGGAACACTTGTTATCTTAATTCTTCATTACAAGCTCTTTTTCATGTTCCTGCATTTGCTAACTGGCTTGCTTCGGAAGCAGCTCATGCAGAAAAATGTAATCAACAAGGTCAGAATTCACTACTTTTAGCTTCATTAATCATACAAAACTTTTAACTTATTATAGTAATTAGTAATATTCACTTTATAATATGTTAATGATAATTAAAATAACATAATGTGCTAATTATTGATGATACAAGGTAAAGGTACTTTACTGACATGACTGACATATGTTATTTTAATATTAGTGCTAATTTATAATAATCAATTAGGGTTGCTAAGTATTAACTTAAGTTTAATTTTATTTAAATTAGATTTTAAGCATTTCAAAATGTTAGTATAAATGTATACTGTCATAACTAGTAAGTGATTAGATAAGTATTATTAATCTAAATCTTTTATAAATGTAATTAATTTTTTTGTTCTTATCTTTCAGAAGCATGTGTTATTTGTGGAATGCGTGCAACATTATTGGCAACTCAGAAGAGTGGTGGTGTACCGATAAAGCCATGGCAAGTTTACTCTAAGTTACGTCTTATTTGCAGACATTTAACTCTAGGACGACAAGAAGATGCTCATGAGTTCCTAAGGTAAAGTGAGACTTTTGAAGCATTTATTAATAAATTGTATCAAATAATTAGAAATCTAAACTATTGAGGATTTTTGATTTGATAAAAACTATTCATATATTCATTTTATATGTTTAATTTAGCTGCAATTTCATTTGTTTTTGTTATATACATATCACATGATATTTTAATAGGGACTTAGTGATAAAATTAATTATTTTTTTTTTAACTAACTGCAATTATTATATATATATAAATAAAGACATTGCACTGTTAAGCAGGTTTTTGAATTTACAGATACCTTGTAGAAGCAATGGAAAAATGTTATCTGGCCCGTTTTATAAATTCAGATAAACTTGATCAGTACAGCAAAGAAACTACTCCTTTGAACCAGATTTTAGGAGGTTATTTGAGATCTACAGTCCGATGTCTTGCCTGTCATCATTTGTCTACTACATACCAGCATTTTGAGGTAATTTAAAATATTAATCTGTGTCTATGATATATATATATATATACATATTGCTTTCATCTGTATGGTTATTATTGTCTGAGTCAGATTTCTCATTATGAAATGGAGGGAGGGAATCATAGAGGGCTATTTCTGTTCAGAAATTAGATTAAATTAGAAGTTAATAATAAGGAAATTGACAATTTTAGTCTTGCATGCTTTGAAAAGCATGCCAGCATTGGGTGTTACATTGAACATTCTGGTTATGTCAGATTTTTTCTTAGATTGAGATTAAAATGCTTATTATTTATGCACACCATAATATCACCTGTGCTAATCTAATCCTTGAGATTAGCTGCTTTGACTGAAATTGGCTATTAAATAATATAATCAAATAAAAATTTTAACTCTAAATGATATATTCTTTTTTTTTTAAACAAAATTGATATTTTAATAAGTCTTTTTATAAAGTGTTAAAATTTTTTTAAACCTATTATTGATAAGATTGCCTGTTAACATTGTTTCAGGATCTTTTATTAGATATCAGAAAACACTCAACTTTAGATGAAGCCTTGGACTCATTTTTTTCTAGAGAAAGATTAGAAGATCTTGGTTATAAATGTGAAGCTTGTAACAAAAAGGTACGTCTTTAAAGTTTGTGAAAATTTCAAGTAGTTGGATTACTCTTAGTTATTACTAAAATAGTTTATTTAAAATAAGTTTTGATTATTCATTATATATTTTTTTTACTTGCAGGTATCAGCAACTAAACAGTTCTTTATAGAGCGAGCTCCAATGGTGATATGTATTGCATTAAAGAGATTTTCCCTGGCTGGTGGGAAGCTTTCGAAACATGTTCAATTTAGAAAAAAAATTAATCTGAACAAATATATGTACAATAAGAATAATCCACAACAGTTGGTAAGTACCATAAATGATTAACGAAAACATTTTTCATTATTTATTTCATTTTTATTTGTAAATAATTATAATGGTATTATCCTTTTCAGTCTTATAAGTTGGTAAGTTTGGTGACTCATTTGGGCCCAACACAAAATTGTGGACATTATACTGCTATAGGTCAAGCTCCTAACGGTAACTATTATCAGTTTGACGATAGCAGCGTGCGGCCATTGCCTCTGTCAGCTGTTTTGGGGACCAATGCTTATATAATGTTTTTTGAAAAAGATAATACTATAGAAGATTCAACTGTTCCCAGTGCTTCTACCTCAAATGTTGTCTATGGACCACAGCTATCAGATAATATACTTAACAGAGAAAAAAGTCCACTTAAATTAACATTTTATAGAAATGATGAAAAAAAATCTAGTGTTCTTAACAGCAGTACTAGCACTGAAGCACTTAAACCCGAAGTTAAACCTATTATATTAAATTCAACATTAAGTAAGTCACTAGAGTCAAGTAATTCTATTAGTGAACCATGGGTGGTAAAGCAAAATGGTGAAGTAGAAAAAGTTTCTATAGGTCCAAAAATATTAAATAGTATTGAAAATTCTTCTCACAAAACAGAAGAAGACAAAAAGATTAGTTTTATAATAAAAAAACAAGGCGAAGAGTGCCATAACAAACCTATAATTTCAAAAAGTGATTCGGACATTAGATCTAGTGTTAATATAGCAATTAAGCCACTCGAAAAATCGTCATCCATGAGTAAGTTAGTCAAACCGTTAAAATCGCCCTTAGAAAAATTAGAAGAACAAATGAATAAGAGCAACACATTGAGTCCTATTCAAAGAAATGGAAACTCATCCTCTAAGTTGGTACCATATGATTCGGAGTCTAGCAGTGATGAGCGCTGTGACAGAGTGAGTGACGATAAAGCAAAGAAAGAAGAACCAAAGGAGCAGATTCGTAAAACAAAACCAAGTAGATGTGACTCACCACAGGGTCTCATAGTCACCACCAAAGCAATGCATCATGCATGGACGGTGTCAAAGGAGAAAAGTGGCCCTCTGTTAAGCCCCAGTCTCAACGGTGACACTATTAACAAGTGAGTAAAAGATAATATTTAATTTTGTTAATTATATACATTCATTTGAAAGCGATACTTGTTAATATGAGCGAAACAAATGCGGTTGGCAATGCACTGGTTTATTACTAATATATAGATTAAAAATACAGTCAATATAATGACACCCTAATCAACCCATCAATGTTAATCCAGGGCCAAGGAAAAGGAGGAGAGTCCTCAAACGAGCGTGAGCAGCATGTCCCCACTGAGCGACCGCAGCGAGCCCGCGCCGCCCGCGCCGCCCGCGCCGCCCGCGCCCGCGTCCTCCGCGCTCGCCGCGCCCGCCGCGCTGGATACGGCGCGACATCTGCAGAGCTCGTCGCTACGCGGCTACGGCGCGCCCGTCTCCTCCTGGAACGGCACGCACAGCGCTATGTCACGACAGGTTACATATTCTAATGTCTTATTATAGCTGTATACCCGGAGATAATCGGAGGCAGACATTACGATTCATGTCGTGCTGTTATATACGAAAGTTTATATTCCCAGGTTTTCGAAGAGAGACGAGATGAGCGTAAGCGCGTTCACGAAGCGACTGACGAAATGGATCGTGGTCGCACGAAGAAAATAAAGAAGTTTCACCATTATAACCGTTTTAACAACAACAGGAATACATATAATCCTTTCCAGGTAAATTGATATATACATTTTTATAACACTCATTTAATGTTACATAATGTTGATTGCTTTTTGACAAGAGTATTGTGTAGAAAATTAAGCATCATTCAACAATCACATATGATAGTTTGAAATTGTGTTTTTTTGTAAAAATGCACAATATTTTGTTTGCTCTTGAACATTAGTCCTCAGAATTTGAACCTTATAATTTGCAACTATCGATAGATGCAATAAGAACAAGCTTTGTCTTTATTTCAAAATATATGACTTTGATGAAGGAGGGCTAAGAAAATAGAATTCAAATAATAAATTAAACATAATTCAACCGAGATTTATGAAGTTTTTCGCTACTTCTTTTTTTGTATTTGGCCATTCATTAAATATTTAAAATATTTTTATGTGTAAGTTAAATTAGTAAATTGATTTTATCTTTAAAATTCAGGACAAACAAAACAAACTTCATTGGGGCAATAATTTTAAATACCGAAGTGAGCGACGCCCTGGACATCATTTCAATAAACAACAAAGTAACAAGTACAAGCGATTCAACAGGTAAGATGCTTTATGTTTTTTTTATTTTATGATATAGGTAGGCGGACGAGCATATAGGCCACCTGATGGTAAGTGGTCACCAACGCCCATAGACATAGGCATTGTAAGAAAAGTTAACTTTCACTTACTTTGCCAATGCACCACCAACCTTGGGAACTAAGATGTTATGTCTCTTGTGCCTGTAAAAATTATTAAATTATATTAACTAAGTGTATCATTGTGATTAATTTTATTTTTTTAATGTAATGTATGTTTATAGGTACAGTAATGGGCATCACTATCCAAGGCACCATTGACCCTGGCCGGTCGTTGCCACTATTTTGGTGTGCATAGATGAATGGACATAAATTAATAGTTAAATAAAATATAAGTGAATTATAGGTAAGCTAATTATAATAGTGACGTATTTATTCCCTACCGCCATAAAGCCCGAAAATTGTTATAGCCAAATGTAGCGAAGTGAAAATGTTGTGGTTGTATTAATCAACACTAAAATTTATTATTCAATTGCCAGAGATGTACAAGATACCTCATAAAAGATTTGGAATACAAAATATAAGATACTTAGAGATAATGTCAGATATAACATATTTTTAAATATTTTTTTGAAACAAACAAAAAACATGAAATTGTTTCCTTAAGCATGTCCTGACGTAATCTAGAAATGCGTATATAGTACTTAGTATTTCCAAAGTACAAAGATACCAACAAAAGTATCTAAATACTAGATACAAAATAAAAATTTATAAAAAAATTACATATACAAGATGAAAATTCGTATTTTATATCAGTATTCCAAATACTTGTATCAAATAACTCACATCTCTGCCAATTGCTGTGTAAATTAAAAACTCATAAATTGACTTACTTTAAGTATAGACTGCAAATATTATATTTAATGTGATTACAAATTATTCACAAAAAATATCGATTGCTAACTTAAATGTAAAAAAAGTATTATTTAAAGTTCCATAAATATCCAAGTTATAGATAACAAAAAGAAACAAGGGCAAAGCAGATCGTTAATTTTATAAATATTACACAGCACTACTTTAACACTTATTTATTCACTCTTACATAATTATGATAATTTTTTTAACCATACATTATAATATAAAATTGTGTCTCAGGCAGACATTATGATATATGTTTTAGAAAATTACGGAGGTATTTGATAACTTAAATTCAGTATAACTAAAAACAATGAAATCAATATTGACAACTTAAAAAACTAAATTTGTTATTAACAACTAAATATAAAATTGATACCATTTTTAATTCTAGTTGCCCATAGTTATGACACACTCCAGTTTTTACATGTTACAGAATTTTTTATTTATGAAACATATTATCGTAACATTTTTAATTAGATGTTATAATTATTTCTATATTTTTAAGTAGAGCTACATAAACTTAAACTACTTTAGTTAGCAATCGATATAATTGATATCATAAAGTAAATAGTTGTTTAAAATGAGTATGAATGATTGAAAGTTTCTCTGTGTAAAAGGTCGGAAAGTTATTATATATATTGTAAAAAAAACGTTAATTTATTATCTTATATATATTAGATAACAAATTAAAGTTTTTTTTTTTAACGAAAACAAAATAATATGAATTTGCTGTTGCATTTAAGTAAAAATGTTAGAAAAACACTTTATAATTTAAAAACGACTTTAAAACTACACTGTGCTACTGACACTAATAAGCCGTTTTAGTGCGAAACAAAATAAGTATTTCAAATAATCGTTGGGATGACAACTTATGCAAAAAATTACTTTAAAAATAAATTACAATTTGAGTAAAATTCAAATATAATTAGTAAATAGTTACTGAATATTTGTAAAATTTTTAATATGCATATTAACTTGTGTTCATATTAATTTATTTTAATAAAAAAAAAATAATGTTTATGCACAGAAAATCTTAACTTGTATTATTAAAGTTACGATATAGTAGTAGGTTATGTACTTCAGAAGAAACTATGGTAAATTTATGATAAATATTTATCTAATAGATAGAATATTAAATATAACAAGATGTCCATAGCACATAGTTATGATTTCACCTTTTATTTACTACTTTTAAATATATAGTAATTTTTTGGCAATTAATCTTTTTTGTAAATATAGTAAGTTTGAAATATTATGTAAATATCGACATGGGCTTATATTTTTGTAAAATAAATCTACGTGAACTTGTGAACTTCGATGTAACTTTAACGTTTATTAAATTAATTTAAAAAAATGTAGTAGCAAAGTATTAGATTAACAGTCCAGTAATAACTACATCGGAATATAATAAGGAGTCTAATAGTAAAAGTAAATTTTATTAGATACTAACAAAATTTAAACTCAAGTCCTTTGTAAGCAGAATAAAATGCAGCTTAAACTGCTTGTACCGACCATTTAGTTTTTTGTTGTGTATGCATGTTATGTTTTTAATCAAAATTGTAACAAAACAGGACAATTAAAAAATATGATATAAGTGACCTTTCTACAGCCATTTTAAGAAAATTTAATATCCATATGTACTGTTACAAGTTTTTTATATATGGAATAAGCTTTTTTATTGTTCCTTTTTATAGATATTTAGCAAGATTCCTCAATCAATATAAATTGTTATCTCACAGAAACACAAATCGTGATAACCGTTACGTTTATTTAATTATCTAGCATTTATTTTTGTATTCTTTAAAACTTTGTTGTCGAACGTAGTCGATACTCTGCTTAAGAACTTATTTAGGATTAAATTTAACTTACGTAGACCTTAGTTTGTTACCTTAGCTAATGTTAATTTTGTTAATACAAAGTGTCCGCCGTAGATGAATGGACATCCAATGTGTAATATTGTAATTTGACATTTATAAGTGGTTGAAAATAATTTTCTGCAATGGATTTTTGCTAAAAAAGACCCTGCTGTAATATTTTGTTTTATTTATAAACCTTGAATTGCTTCTTGATAGCTTAGTCTGAAAAGGTTAAGAGACAATAGGTATCGACATCTGAAAATTTCCGTTTTGTCTGCTTAAAACATAAATTGTGCAAGGCAGCATGAATAATAGTATTTATGTAGGGGCCGGAAATGTAGGTAGGTAAAATTACTATTTCTGCCCGAGTTAACTTTTCTCAAAGAAATGAAATTCAAGAAAACAAAAAGATCTAGATTTTTTTTTATAAATATTGAAAGTGAAACGGGAAGGTAATAATGATAACAATGTATCAATAATCAATTGTATATTTATATCTTAATGCTTTTACAATTCACAACTGTTATTTTCCGTTGTCACGGTCGCATCATCTCATCCGTTATTTTTGGTTGCCATAGCAACATTTTTGTACAAAAACGAATGACATTTCGAAAGGAGCCGATCGGGTATTTAGTTTTATTGTCACTCGAATGTGGCTTTAACTGTCGTGGCATGGTTTTGCTTGGCTTGTCTCGTCTCTTCGCTGCATGTAGCGTGGCGTTATGTGGCATGACGTTACAAAAGCGAAAAAAGTAATCTATTTTCTAGTCACACTAATGTTTATTTATTTATTTATTTAAGATTCACCAGTGGTAAATACATCAACACGTACAAAGGTATACAATTTTAATACAACTTAAAACTAAATGCATTACCTATTAAGGTGAATACCACTTGCAAAGATAAAGTTGGAGATGACAAACTTATAAATAATTAATTGTTAGTAAATCAAGGTTAAAAATGACAAGAATTAACAATAATAGTAAAATAATAAAATACAAATATAAAAAAAAAAAAAAATTATTTAGCTGACAATTTTGACAATATTTTTTTGTGAAACTTGTTTGATGAGTCTTCAAAAGGGTCTAAAACAGCACTGTGCTCATTCAAAATCCCACATAAGCGAGATACAGGTGAATTGCTTCCTAAAACAGTTTTGCGGAAAGGTCTTACTAATTGTGTTATTGGTTTACGTGGATATCTAATGGGAACATTCAATTTAATTTTTGATATCAAAAACGAGTTATCATAGTTGTTGTTAAGTGTTTTATAAAGAAATTTTAAATCCAACAAATTCCCTCCGATCACTTAGTGAAAGAATTTTGAAAAATTCCAATCTTTTTTTGTAAGAAGGAAGTATTTTCCCTTTACCTAACGAGAAAGTAAGATGATTAAGAAAACGTTTCTGTATCCTCTCAAGTCTTAGGCAGTGTGTTGCATAATGTGGCCTCCAAACAACGCTTCCGTATTCCAGTATACTCCTGACTAAGCTATTAAATAAAATAATTTTTGTTCTAGGATTTCGAAATAATCTTCCATTTCTTATTACAAAACCCAACATTTTCGAGGCACGGCTAATTACACCAACAATATGAGGTATGAAAGTTAGATTTTTGTCGAAGATTACTCCCAGGTCTGAAATTCTGTCCACAGATTTAATAGGGGCACCAGCTATGTAATAATTCGTTTGAAATTCTTTTAAACTCCTGGTGAATGATATCCATGAACATTTTACTGAATTAAGTCTCATGCCGTTATCATTACACCAATGGTATAATCTTGTCAGATCATCTTGTAAAAGAATAGTGTCATTTGGTTCTTCAATCATTTTAAGAAGTTTGACATCGTCAGCATACAGAAATGGTGTAGAATATTTAAAACAATTAGGCAGATCGTTTATGAATATATTGAAGAGCAGCGGACCCAGGTGTGACCCTTGTGGGACTCCAGATTTTAGGCCTCTGCCTCGAATCTCGCGGGCAGCGGGGCGGCGGCGGCGGCGGCGCGGGAGCGGCAGGATCTTACGCGTATAATCAAATGGACCGACCCTCGAATACAGCGGTGCAGGAGCGGCGCGGGGGCGGGCAACGAGCGGTGCACTCCAGTCAAGCGGTGACCGCCCGCGTTGCGCGTCTGCATTGTAGGTATAGTGTTGTACATTTTTTTTGTGACGTATCAAAATGTCTTCGGACGTGCAAGAGCTAATTATTTCGGCAATCTTTGAGAGGACACCCATATGGAACAGCAAAGATGTGAACCATAAAAATAGAAGAATAATTAACCAATTATTAGTCGTAGAATTTGTCGGGATTTTGTCTCTGTTCTTCATAATTTCGATAAAACTCGCCATTTATTTTCCTTGCCCTATAGTAGGGATCCACTTCTTCTTTTGCCCACAATAAATCGAGCGTTAGGAATAAATTTGAATCAAAAAGATGTCGCCGTTTTTCAGACATTTCGTTCGCGAATAAAAACAAATATCTCGACAACACAACCACGAACACAACACTACACCGCTATAGTGCCGCGCGATCTGCCCGCTAGTTTGGAGAACAGGTATGCGTTGCCCGCTCCGCTGCCGCGCCGCCGCCGCCGCCGCCCCGCTGCCCGCAAAATTCGAGGCAGAGGCCTTACATCGCATTCAACCGATTCATAACCGCCTGCAACAACATAAAAATGTCTTTCTGTAAGATATGATGCTAGAAATCTCAGTAAAGATCCGACAATACCATAATTGGACAACTTCAAGACTAGTACTGAACATGGAACCAGGTCAAATGCTTTACTTAAGTCTGTGTAGATAACATCCACTCTCTTGTTCCTATCAACAGATTCAAATAAGATTTCGGAGTAATTTACTAGATTTGTGCATGTAGATCTACCGGCTATGAAGCCATGCTGGTGGGTACTAAGAAAACATTTAACATGACTGTAAATATATGGATATATTAGAGACTCCAACACCTTACCAAAGATAGAAAGGATTGAAATAGGCCTATAGTTTTTTACATAATTTTTTTCTCCACTTTTGAAAATAGGGACTACTTTCGCAGTTTTCCACTTAGAAGGAAATATTCCGGTGACTAATGCTTTGTTAAAAATAATTGTTAGTGGTACAGCAAGACTTTGGGCACAGTTTATAATAAAATTAGGCGGAATATTGTCAGATCCAGCACCCCTATTTATATCTAAATTCTTTAATTTATTAATGACTTCGGATTCATCAAGCTGGATCAAAGGTAGGCTATTATTGCAACTGACTGTAGCATCCATGGTTCGCAGTATTTTGTCAATATCGTACTTGCTCTCGTTTTCTTCATATAGCGAAGAGAACTGTGACGCAAATAGGTTACAAATTGCTAAGCCATCAGATGCTACAGTTTCATCATTTTTCATTAATGTTGGATAGGTGTTAACATTTTTATCGCGTTTGCTTTTCATATATGACCAGAAAAATTTACTGTTGGATGTAATCTTTTCTTCTGCAAAGTTAAGATAAGAATTATAACACTCAATAGATAGTCTATCGCATCGTTTTTCTAAGAGCGTAAGTGACAAACCATCCATAGCATTTTTGTATTTTTTAAATTTCAATCTTAGTTTTTCCTTTTCTCTTATTCTCTTTATTAGAGTTTTGTTGAACCAAGGTGGATATTTTAATGATTTTGTTCTTTTGAAATTCGGCGTGTAAAGTTCTATAGAATTATATATCTTCGTATATAGGTAATCAACCATTGTGTTAATATCATGAAGCTCTGCAAATTTTTCACTCCAGTCTATACTTTTAAGAAATTCATTTATAGCTACAAAATTGGCCTTAGCGAAATTATATTTTTTGATATCTTGATTAATCCTCAAGTTTTCCTGCAAATTGTGTGTTACGACAATATCAATATTAAGGGGTGGGTGTAGTGGATCAATGCGAGTTAATTCTTTAGGGGCATTATCTACTGTAACCGTTAACGATTCACCATTAAAAAACACTAGATCGAGTACTTTATTTTTTACATTCTTAATGCGATTCATTTGACGAAGACAATTAGTATGGGAAAAGTCTATTAAAGATTGAGCTAAAGTAGTTGTATGGTAACTATCATGGGGACCATCAGCCAAGTTCCAATCAATGCAACTTAAGTTAAAATCGCCAATTATTAGTGTGTTATATTTCGTTTGTTCTGAAACACGATTAAAATTGTCCATAAATGTTTCCAAGACTTTTTTATTAACTGGTGGAGGAATGTAGGTTGCGCAAATAGCAATTTTTATAGATGGTTTTGTTTCTAGAACGATCCACAAATCCTCACAAGAACTATCCCAGTGAACCATTCTTCAAGAAATAAGTCTATTGGACACGGCAACCAGCACTCCTCCCCCATGTTTTTTTTTAGAGTTATACATGTCTCTATCCCTTCTATAAACATTATAATTGGAGCCAAACATTTCACAATTAAGAATGCTGTCACATAACCAGGTTTCTGTGAGTATTATTAAATCATACGTACAACAACAAATATTTCTATATAGATCATTAGTTTTTGTTCGTAAACCTTGAACATTTTGATAATAAATATTTAATCGATTGAATTTTACACAACTGAAATCAAGTTAACATGCAAAAAGTAGTATGACTAATTTAACTTATCAAGACAGTCCATGTTATATATAATTTTGTAATCAGAATTATCGGTTTTTCTCACAAATATACGCCCATTTCGTACCCATACGTGTCTGTACTTCAACTCCTTTGCCTTGCGCCTCGTAGCTGCATGTAGTAATTTATTGGCTGCAGATAAATGTTCGTATACATATACTGGCACAGTATTTCCTCCAATACCTAGATGAGAACTATTTAATTTTTCAGTTGGATATTTCTTGTTAAATTTTATAACTGCTGCCAATAGTTGATCACGAACAGATGGCGAATTTAGTTGTAAGATAATAGATCGCGGTCGCGTTGAATTACGATTCATTTTTGCAGTTCGCGTACATTTTTGTATGTTGCAATCTTCAATATTAAAGCCAACAGTATTGGATAATTGTTTTACGATACTTATTAAGTTCTCATTTTTTGACTCGGGCACACACTGAATTTCAATGTTATTTGCTCGCGCTCTTTGTTCCATTTGATTAACTTTGTAAGAAAGATCCAAGACAGCGGACTGTAGTGACTGGTTCTCATGTTGCAGTATTAGAGTTATTTCGGAGTATGAGTCTAATTGTTTCTTCATATCATCATATTGATTACTCATAAATGATACTGATTGTTGTAGATCTTCAATCTTATTTTCTAAGTTTTTTAAATGAGTACTGATGGAGGAGGTGATGGTTTTTTTAATGTTATCAATTAGAGAAGATATTTCTTTTTCAATTACTTCACTAATAATAATGCGAACCTGCTCTTGAGTGATTGATGCTGTTTCGTTTGGTGACGTTGGAGAACTAAGTGCCTGTCTTTTGTGTGATCTTTTTGTGACATTGGTTTCATTTATAGGGGCATTACTGCGATGATTACTTGACCGTACTGGTGTCTCATCACTTCTAACGCCTTTTGGTTTTGTTCCGCAACATTTCGGACAATTCCAATTATGACGAGTTCTTGTATTAAATTCAATACCCAAACAACCACAATGATATGAGACGTTACATTTTAAGCATTGAACGTATTCATCATCGCCTATACGTGCATTGCAACATCCCCAAGATAACACTGTTTCTGTCATATTTCAATGAGGAATACTAATTAGTGATATGGCAGATATTTTAAAATAAAGAAAAAGTTGCGGCCGGACTGGGGATGTTTGTGATAGTTCCGATGCTGAAGAGATGGATATACGTATGAAACAGTCATCACTGGATCTCATTTAAATTGAACAATACAGTTTTAGCCTAAGGGCCGGTGACTTATATATTAGCAAACTCCATACTTATGCTAGGTATACTATTTCACCTGCCGAAGGTAAAATGGATTCACTATTCCCATCGATGGTTCTTTTGGGCGTGTCCAGAAGTCAAAAAACATATTAAAACTTTAGTCATCTCGTTTTAATATGTTTTTTGACTTCTGTTAAAGTGTACATTTTTTAATTATAAAATTAAATGGCAGACAATTTTTCCGGTTCCTGGTTTGTTTTATAAAATTTCAAAAAATTTATAATAATTTACGTTATTTCAGCAAAGTTGAAATTTATGTATGTTGTTTACATTATTATTATAAATATACAGGTGACTGGTTGAATACTATCAATATTTTAGGAGGATACTCGGTACATGATTCTCATTCGAATTATGTAAAAAATAGGTACTTAATTTTTGACCAAATTTACAAAAAATTAAATTTAAATAAATGAAGTGTGGACACAAGCCGGCGGCGCCGGCCCGGCGCCGTCGCCGCATGCGACGCGGTGAACGAGCCACGAATAAAGTTAGTGTAGTTATGTAGGTAAATTGTTAGTTTCATGATTGACAATCGTTGTAAATAAGTATGGTTCCATTTTTAAATACGCTGGAAATACCAAGATAGGTAAACAGTTCATATTAATTTTTGTCCCAAGTTCACATCATTTACCTAGTCAACAAATTTGTTGCTTAAACGAGTGAAATATCTTGGTATTTTTGCCTGTCCTAAGCCAGGATTAAAGTATGAAGGGGGATCGGATCATGCTTGTTTATCAAAGGTAGCCTGCTACCCTGTTAACACGTGGCGGCGTTTGGATGTAGGTATACTACCGCGCGATAACTAAACGTACCTACCTACCTGTTTTGTGTCGACAGCGCAGCTAGGATGTCCACACGACGCGTAATTAATTACATAACTCTTGGTTAACTTTACTTAGAAGATTATTAATATTTTTTTTAATCATATATGATCGTCAAAAATCACGTCCTTAAGTATCGATAGTATTCAACCAGACACCCTGTATGTTTGAAGCAGCAGACACAGGTCGATTCCAACATGTGGGAAGACGATATATTGTTTTCTCTGTCGTACTAATAAAGGTGTGCTATATTATATATCATGTTCCTAATTATATTATTTACAAGTCGAATGTGAAAAAAGCGACAGTAATCGTGTATCTCTTGATAGTGATTTTTTTTATTCTGTTTTTAATTTTAAAGAGGGTTTTTTTCTAACAAGAAAATGTCACCCTCATAGTTCTACACATTTTTCTTTTGCTATACAATTTAAACAATTTTCAATTTAGCCGAGATGGTCTAGTGTTTAGAACGCGTGAATCTTAACCACTGAATTTTCATGTGCTTAATTTGTGTTTATAATTCATCTCGTGATTGACGGTGAAGGAAAACATCGTGAGGAAACCTGCATGTGTCTAATTTCACTGAGATTCTGCCACATGTGTATTCCACCAACCCGCATTGGCGCAGCGTGGTGGAATAAGCTCCAAACCTTCTCCTCAAAAAAAGGGAGAGGAGGCCTTAGCCCAGCAGTGGGACATTAAGAGGCTGTTAGTGTTATACAATTTAAAAAATAATTATAATAACTATTATTATATGCCTATGAATATGATTTTGTTATCTAAATTTAATACATTTAGTTACTATTTTAAGTAATGCTTCATATTCGTCCGAAGTCGGAGCTGAAAGTACACTATTATAAAAACCTACTTCATACGTAAAATTAAACTTATGCAAAAATTCTAACCTTTCGGCTTCGTTCCGAACACACTCCATGATTACATGTACAGCATCTTCAACTATACCGCATACATCGCAATTTGGTGATGTTGTCTTACCCATCATATATGCAAACTTATTTAACGGGATGTGTTCCGACCGAAGTCGAAAGGCTGTTATAATATCACACTTGCTCATTTTGGATCCATCTATCCAAGTATACCCTAAAGGTTCTGGTTGGATTGTTTTATACCAGATGCTTTTAGTCAGAGAACGCTCGTCAAAAAACTCTTTCCATAGATGTTTGCATCGAAGTTTAGTTTCAAATAGAATGTCTGTAAAAAGAGAGTTATAATCAGCTAAAATTCCTTCAATTGTGCTTGTTTGGCTAATGCGTCAACAATTTCATTTCCAGGTAGACCAATATGAGCAGGTATCCATTGCAAGATTATTTTCTTACTATTATTTTTCAATTTAATAATAGAATTCATTACAGCAAAGGCTATCGGTGTACCTCGATAAGTCGAGGTGCATCGAGTCAAATGCTGTAAGGCGCTTTTAGAATCGGACAAAATTACGAAATTATTTAAGTTAACAGAATTAATATAAGATAAGGACTCCAAAGTGGCTATCAGTTCTAAGTGCAGTAATAGACATAACCTTACAGTTAATTTTTAATTGGATGCTATTTTTTGTCTGATAATCAAAATATGCCGCACCTGCCCCATGCAAATCTTTAGATCCATCTGTATAAATTTTATAAAAGGCCGAATAATTTCTACACAAAAATTTTCACTTTTCTAGTAGATCTGACTGATGACAATTTCGTTTAGCTCTATCCACACCATCTATGCTAACTTTAACGTGCTGAGATAAATCCATATTGCTTACCCATGTTTCAAAAGAAAATGTTTCTAATACTTTACTTCTATAAATTGGAACATCCTCGAGGTGACCGTGAACATGTACAAGAAGGGGTAGTTTTTTATTTCGCCAATAATTATTATTCTGACATAATGCAAGTAATTCAGTTAAGAGATTTATAGTTTTGTTGTTTTTAAATGATTTACATTTTAACCAAAACTTTTCAGCTAAATAACGTCTTCGAACAAATAAGGGTGGTAAATTAAGTTCGCTTTGCGTTACGTGGATAGGAGTTGATTTTATAAAGCCACCAATCAGACGCAAACACAAGTTTTGAGTTTTATCTAAGTTTTTTAATTGAGTGTTACTACAATTATCGTACAAAAGGCGTGCATAATCCAATCGACTTCGTATGAGTGAAATATATAAACGTCTCAATTGAGGGATTGAACTCCCAAACCTGGTCCAACTAAGATTTTAAACATGTTAGTATGTGTTATTGTTTTTTCATTAACTTCTTTCATGTGTCTAGTCCATTTGAGAGTCTTGTCTAACCATACTAGATATTGTATATTGTTAACTACTTGCAAAAGGATATTGTTTAGTTTTATTTCAATCAATTCGTTTTTATGATATCTTTTAATATACAAATTTTAGATTTAGCTGTAGAAACCTTAAGCCCCAATAGAGCCACCATATAATTAAATTTGTTTATAGAATTTTGTTATTTAAGCTTAGCAATAGATACGTCGTCATCAGTTGTATACTGTACAAAGTCATCGGCATACTGACTAATACTAACTTCTACAATAGTTTTACAAATATTGGCTGTTGCTAAATATAAGAGGTGACAGTGGATCTCCTTGAGCTAAGCCACAACTCGTATATCTAGAAATACATATATCGCCCATTTGCATTAGTAATTTTCTGTTCTTTAAAACATTCCATAGGTACGAACATAACTTAAAGCCCACCCCCATCCGATCCATTATGCAAAGCAATGTTGTGATATCTAAATTGTTATAGGCATTGTCAATGTCAACAAAACACGCAAGAGTACACCGTTTTTTAGAAAATCCAATTAAAATGTTGTTCACTAAATTTCCCAAGTTGTTGTACGTGGCGTGTGCTTTTCTAAAACCAGTAGTGTTATTTGAAAAGAAATGATTTTCTCACAAAACCATTCTAATCTATTACCCAAAATTATGTGAAATATTTTACAGATACAAGACATCACTGATATGGGTCTAAGCGATGATAAGCTGTTAGGATCCCTACCAGGTTTAGAATTGGCTACTTTTACTTCTTTCCACTGAAAGGGGACAGAACCTGACTGGTATAATTTGTTTAAAAGATCCAGTAAAATTACCTTACCATTAATTGGTAAGTTTTGTAACATAATGTAGGAAATACTATCATGGCCTGGAGTCGAATTCTTTCACCGCATACTAAACATTAACTCAGATAGTGTTATGTCGGAATCTAAATGTGAGTTATTAGACTTAAATATGGGTTTATTCCATTTAACGAAATCAGGGCATAGGCTGCGTAATAATTTATGAGCAGTATCTTTATCAATATATGTGGATGGAGACTTAATACCTTTTATCCAAGGCATTTTGCGATGTGTATCGCTTATCAATGTCGAATGTGATAAAGATGAACAAAAATCATGCCAACTTATATCTTTAGAATTTCGAAAGAGAGTTTGTGCAAGACCTAGTCTTTCTTTTAAATTATTAAAGTTTAAAGGTGTGGGATTTCGTCTAAAAATTGAAAGAGCCAAACGGCGTTCAGCGACAACTTGACATAATTATAATATTCCAAAAGGGCCTAGGAGTGAACTTTGAGGAATTATTCTGATTTATTTTAATATATGGAATGTATAAATCTGCTGAAATAGTCAGTAAATATGTCGTATGCCCTCTGAAGATCGTCGGGTAAACAAAAATTAGAGTCTAATTATAAGTCTATATAGAGTCTAGTCTAAGTCAGTTTTGTATATGAATCCCAGTCAGCTTTCTTGTAATTTCATTTCATTATGGGGATTTGGATAGCTTCGATATAACTACTTATACAATTTAATGATACAATGATCACTTCCTAAAGTCTCTTTTAAGACTTTATATTCAAATTTAGGCGCAATATCCGCAGATGCAAATACAATGTCCGGAGAATACTGGTAAACCACGCCTTCAACTAATTTAATACGTGTCGGTGTACACTCGTTTAATGAAACAAATTGCGTATTAGTTAATGCATCAAACAGTTGAGACCCCCTTGTATCAGTTTTCCTAGACCAATTTGTGTGGGGGGCGTTAAAATCACCAACAAAAAGTGTGTTTTTACGAAATAAACCAAATATTTGTTTCCAATCTTGAACTCGTGTAGTGACTGACGGAGGGCAATATACCGATCTTAGATTTTTTATTACTCCGAATTTGTATATTTCAATATCTACAATTTGTGTGTTCGTATTGTTGAGTTCGACCCTTATCTTTTTACCTTTCACTGATTTATGAATTAGAACTGCAACTCCGCCAAAGGAATCGTCTCGGTCACAACGGAATATTGTATAATCTTTAACCTTTAAATAAATATCGGGTTCTAACCAAGTTTCACTAATAGAAGCAATGTGGACTTTCTCTTGTATTAATAAATTATCGAACGTTAACAACTTTGGCCTCAGACTTTGTGCATTACATTGAACAATGTTTAAATTAATTTTTGAGTTTTTACTCATTATATATATTTAAATTTAAGAATTTTAAAATCGTCGTTAGAACTGGCCATTCAACAATATTTTCTACTAAAATCAACATCACCCATTCAACACAACATTTCATAATATTCTGAACCTTTGACTTTAAGGATCAAGGATCTTTGATTCAAAAATATTATTTCTTTTAAACTCATTAAAAGCTTCATGAAAGTGACCTTTCTAGTTGCCTTTTAAGTTTCTTCTCCTTTCTACCCTCAGACCTCAGAAGTATCAATGTTCGGATCCGACAAATAATCTTCATTATTTTCTCTAGCTGACATTTTAACCTTATTGTTCTTAAGTGAAGCTGATCTAATTGTTGGATGTGTTGCTTTATTTTTTTTTAACACGCTCGAATAAGAAGGCACGTCAGAAGATTCTTCAAAGGAAGGCCAGGAATTTAAATTCATTGGTTGTTCTGCTTCGAGGATATCTCTTTTAAAGAATTCACTTGGTTTATTGAAAACATTATTATCAGTATTATCATCAGTCATTTGTTTTTTCTTGTGGTGCTGGGTCCGCAACGTACATAGTACGAGCTTTTCTATAGGTAACATTAAAATTAGACATAATATGACGGATTTTTTTTCTTTTATAAAAATAGGACAAGTTTTGTTTAACGCCATATGATCACCCCCACACTTCACACATTTAAAGCAAGTCGTAGTGCAATTTTCGTGATTCTCACAACATTCAAGGCATATTACTTTATCAGTAGGACATCTTTTTGATGTATTCCATATATCCAAAGATATATCCAAATTTCCAGCACTTAGAACATTGTGAAACCGGAAATACAAACGGTTCTACTTTAATTCTTCAGGCATATACTGACACAAAAGGTGGCAAATAAGAGTTTTTAAAGCACAAGCGCACTGTTTCACTCGAAACCCATTTTCCATCTTCGTTAAGACGTGAAAGTCGACGTACAGATGACAGAATTGCAGGATCGGGACAAACAATGTTGCTTATAATCTCCTGCTCCGATAAGTCACCGTCTACATTTTTAATAACCCCATAAGAAAAGTTTACTTCGAATGTTTTCTGGAACTTCCATCCTTTTTCTATTAGTTCCTGCGCGCCCCTCTTACGCGCCATTACTCCGAGGAGCTCCCGTCGTTGACCAAGGCGAGAAGGGCGATTAGGGCGGCTCTAGAACAGCTTAAAAACAACAAAGCTCCGGGAGATGACGGAATCACAACAGAGTTGCTTAAGGCAGGCGGGACTCCGGTCCTGAAAGAGCTAGCAAGCCTCTTTAATTCCGTTATCCAACATGGCAAGACCCAGGAAACGTGGAGCGGGAGTGAGGTGGTACTGTTTTTCAAGAAAGGTGATAAAACCCTCTTGAAAAACTACAGACCAATCTCCCTCTTAAGTCACGTGTATAAGCTGTTTTCAAGAGTCGTCACCAACCGTCTCGCCAGACGAGTTGACGCGTTCCAGCCCCCACAGCAAGCCGGCTTTCGATCAGGCTACAGCACCGTTGACCACATCCATACTGTTCGGCAGGTTGTGCAGAAGACCGAAGAGTACAATCAGCCGCTGTGTATGGCATTTGTGGACTACGAGAAAGCCTTCGACTCCATCGAAACCTGGGCAGTGCTCGACTCATTGCAGAGATGTCATATCGACTGGAGATATATCGAGGTACTGAGATGTCTGTACAACGCCGCTACAATGACTGTCCACATCCAGGACTGTAAGACGAAGGCGATCCAACTGCGCAGACAGGGGGATGTAATATCCCCGAAACTGTTCACCAACGCGTTGGAAGACGTTTTCAAGACGCTGGATTGGACTGGGTAAGAAGTCAATGTAAACTGCGAGTACATCTCACACCTTCGATTTGCCGACGATATCGTCATCATAGCAGAATCGCTGGAACAACTCACCGAAATGCTGCGTAGCCTAGGCGAGTCTTCCCGGTGTGTCGGTCTCGGTATGAACTTGGACAAGACCAAGGTCATGTTCAATAGGCATGTCGTGCCGGGACCGATATACGTCGAGGGGAAACCTCTCGAAGTTGTTAGTGAATATACCTACAAGTCCTCAAGTCGTCTATACCGCAATGTTTGAAGACGAAAATCTTCAACCAATGCGTCTTACCTGCCATGACATACGGTGCCGAAACGTGGACACTAACTGCGGGACTAGTCAACAAATTCAAAGTCGCTCAGCGTGCTATGGAGCGAGCTATGCTCGGAGTATCTTTGAAGGATAAGATCAGAAATGAGATTATCCGGAAAAGAACCGGAGTCACCGACAGCTTGCAAAATTAGCAGGCTGAAGTGGCAGGGGGCTGGTCACGTATGTCGTAGGACCGAGCAGACGAGTCCTAGAGTGGAGACCGCGAATCGGCAAGCGCAGCGTAGGGCGCCCTCCAGCCAGGTGGACCGATGACCTTAAAAAGGTGGCGGGCACCAACTGGATGCGGAAGGCGGAGGACAGGGAGCTTTGGCGCACCTTGGGAGAGGCCTATATTCAGCAGTGGACAATGATTGACTGTTGATTTGATTTGAGTAGATTAATTTTAAAATGCATATCCCAGTTTTACATTTTACTTTAATCTTGTATGGAGATAAGTATTTTATTTTATTAATTTCTGTGATTTTAAGAATTTTGAGTGTACGCGCTAATTCGAATTGTTTAGGTAATTAATCGTTACACGAGATATATATTTCCATCTTCTCATCCTTCATTTTTTTTCTTTTCTTTTACTAACTGTTATCCACTCATCCCCACTCACATCCTTCATCTTCGTTTTTCCTACTCTCTTCCCTGTCGCGCTTACTCGCTCTTATTGGCTCGCATTCTTCCCGTCTCTTTAATAAATGTTCTTGTTCCGCGATGTTTGTATTCTCCATATTTTCTTCATTCATACTTCTATCCGATAAACTTAATTTGTCACAGTCATCATTATTGTTTAATACTTCATTAGTGTCGTCCATAGTTAATGTAAACAAATCGCATTATTGTTGAACGGACTTCGCTTATCGCAAAACCGGTTCGGCGCTAAGGCTCGTAGCGGTCGTTGCTAATACGAAGTAAACAAATACACAATAGGCCCGATGACGATTATTTTAAATAATAAAATGCACACAACTAGCTCACGCGAAGGTTCATATCATATCAGGAACACATAACAAATACAATTTTATATATATATACGACTAGAAATTAAGTAAAAATAATTGTTTATGTACGAGGCGCATAAACCAGATGATTACAATGACTTCTGGATCATCCGCCTCATCATATAGCCATTAACGTCATTTGCAATCATCATTAGGATAGTGTTGGTACTGTCTCTGATTCTACGTATCAGAGATGCAGATCTTTTTCTTATGATCGCATAGAAATCATCTGTGCGTGCTTGTGCAAACATTTCTGAAGCACTACAGAATCGAGGCAGACCCAACAGTATCCTAAACCCATTATTATATTGAACACGAAGAGCGTTGAGCGATTTTTTAGTGTAAGATGTCCACAGACTGCATGAATAGAAAGTTTGGCAGTACGCCTTAAATAGCGTAATTTTGGCGAGTTCACTACAGCGTGCAAATCTTCTAGCCAACATATTACATCTAATCGCCAACGCTCCTCGCTCGCGTTCTATGTCTACATGATCCGTGAGGTCGTCTGTTATATAATGACCTAAGTATTTAAATTTTGTTACAGAACACAGATTTTTACCATTCAGGTTGATTGGGGGTGTGTTTTCGGTACATTTACCAGGAACCTTAAAGATCATGTATTGGCTTTTTTTAACATTATATATTAAACCGTGTTCAAGCGCATATGTTTCACATACAGATAACAGTTTTCTAAGGGCACTAACAGATGGCGTTAGTAACACCATATCATCTGCGTAACTGATGTTGTTCACGGCGGTGCCATCTATATAACAGCCAAGGTATTTGTTGCCTAGTTCAACAATTAAGTCATTTATATATATATTGAACAACTTTGGAGGTGACAACCCACCCTGCCTAACACCACACTCAAGGATATATTCCTTAGAGTATGCCTGTCCCCAACGAACTAAATTAGGCTGATTAGCATACCAGTATCGAAATATACTAATTATATTACCAGGTACACCAGCTCTCTCTAACTTTCCCCATAGCTTATCATAACAGACCAAATCAAAGGCTTTGGAAAGATCGAGAAAGCAGGCATAAACTGGTGTCTGCCTATCCGTATAATATCGCACCGTATGTTTTAGGCACATTATAGCAGCCTCCGTTGACAGACCTGGTCTAAAACCGAATTGGGTATCATTTATATGAAGGTACTTATCCAGGTCGTTATTAATTAAGCTATCCTACCTACCTACCTTACACCTTACCTATGACTGTGGCCTGTGTACCTTTGCTATGACTGTGGCCAGAGATATAGGGCGGTAATTATTTTTATCAGATGCGTCACCTGTTTTATTTTTTAGTATAGGAACGACAACTGTTTTCATCAGATCTGAGGGCAAGTGTGCGTGGATCAAACATACCGAAAATAACAAAGACAATACTCGCGGCAAATGTACACCAGCATTCTTCAAGTGCTCGACACTTAGACCGTCGTATCCCGGTGACTTACCTCTTTTCATATTTTTGATAACGGAGACGATTTGTTTCGATGTGAATGTAATAAAATCACCAGATTTATAGTTATCGTTCTTAATGTCAAGAGAACGCTGTGATGGACCTAATGGAGAGCTCGTTCGAAATTGCTCCATAAACAAATTGGCTATGGATGAGGGATCTGAACAACCATCGACACACACAGGAAAACTAGGTTTAATATTTAGTTTGTTTGTCGAATTCCAAAACTTCTTAAAATTTTTCGTAGCACGATGCATAGCAATAATATCCATTCGGATTTGATCTTGATTATTTTGACACCACTTCAGCTTGGACTTAAAGATCCTACGGCTGGTATTCATAGACTCGTATATACTGCCAGCTTTCGGCTTGTTATATAGGAGCCAGGTTTGAAAATTAAGCCTCGCTTCCCTGTGTGCGTCTCGTACATGCTTATTCCAACCAATCAATTTCCTTCCACTCTGTGACGTTTTACGAGTTACATAGCTATTCACAGCAGCACTGGACAAGAGGGCAACAATATCACTGTACATGTCGTCTATTATTTTCTTATGCGATAGGTCGTTACAGTATTTTGTATTTGAACACGGGGCAAGTTCACTTGGAAGATGCACATCTTTAAGGGCGTTATGTACAAGGGTATGATATTTTTGAATTTCATTATCACTTCGCATTCCCCAAATGACCTTGCTCTGCGTTCTCATAATTTTCTCAGATCTTAGGTTAACATAATCTAAGCAGCATTCGATTATGCTGCTGATTTGTTTCTCCATTATTTTTTTAAGGATCAATGATACACGTAGGAAACGTGGTGTCATGCTTTGATATTATATTCATTTTAACATTTGAAAAAATAAATAAATATTGATTGCAGAGATTTCATTACAAATATTGGAATTTTGTAGCATCGTAAAATAATGTTAATTTACCTATCAAGCCCCAATTAAACTTTAACAGGATATTTTAAGAACATTATACTTGCAGGCCCGGACTTACGATATCCAAGGCCTTAGGCACTTAGAAATTTGAGCCTTCCTTCGAGCAATTAAAGTTAAATGAAATTTAAGCATATTTTGATCATATTTTATTAAAGGATAACGTTAGACACAATCTAACATTGAACGTTATACATATATACATTACAAAAATACTTCATAGATATTAGCTTATATTAAATGGTATTACAATTTATTTCTTAAGAATTCCAACTTTTTTTAAACTAACCCATTAATTATTTAATTAGTATAAAAATATAAAATGAACTCTTATTCGTAATAGAAACTTTTTGGGAATCCGTGTAACATTACTATATGTAAATGTACTTTTTGTCTCGTTACACTAAAATTGTAGTTTCTACACCAATCAATGGTTACTAGTTAATCCTTAAACCATACTATATATATGTTTAACAATTAAAAATAATGCAATCGTTAAAAGCTATGTGTGTATCATTGACCAGCTTGTACTCACGTGCACTTTCAAAACAATATATACAGTTTATTCCAACCAGGGGAGTAAAGACAAATGTATGTTACACAATAAATTGACGTGATATCATTGGTCGTTAAATAATTAATTAATAATCTATGTATTAAATATGGAATCATCATACGACATTTAAAAAATTGAGTTTTGAATGTTGGCGAAATTGTTATCGGAACTTTGGAAGTAAAATTGAAGTAGATATAAGTTGTTGCGACGCCTGATAACCCATCGCTGGCCGGCACCGCGAACGGCCAGCTCTCTCTCTGATGGGACCAAACCAGCCTTGAAAATACAGTCCAATTCAGTTTTCATTTAACGTCCACCAAGACCCTTTCATAAATAGTTAAGTGGAAGTCTTGTATTATAAATATTAATCAAGAACTTACTGTAGTACATAATTAAGAACAGCTATTAATGAATATGTAAATTGAAGGTGTGTTCATCCTTACTTCTTGGATTGGAATGGGCTACATGAATAGAGAATGACACCTTTACTCTTTTTAAGATAAGCCAATATTATTAAAATTAGTTTGTACTCATTTATATTACTGATGTGTTTGAGATGATTAACTTTACACACGTGCCTGAGGCAGGACTGATTCGTTTTTTTTTTATAGAAATATTACAAATAGAATTAAATTAACAAATTTAATTTATAATATCAATTCTTCCTATGGATTTTTTTGTAACAAATGTAGTATGAAGAGGCGATCAAATATTACATTGTAACTTACATAAAATGAATTATTGAAAAATAATTATTAATTATTATGTTACAATTACTGACAAGTAGAAAAAATAAATGTAAAGCTAAGATGGCATGATGTAAAAGATAATGCCATAAAACTACTTTTAATTGATTAGAAATCACATTTTTTGGCAGAGATACATCACTCATTCATGAGTTTGTAACATAACTCAGAACTTCTGCACTAGAAATGGACCGCACCGACGCGTGCAGGCATAATTTGTTTGGAAGTGTTCTGTAAACTCTTCTGTTTCGCGCGTCGTCAACTAACGTCTGCCATTGATTATTTTTCTGAAAAAGGAAAAACACCACAATAAATAAATTCGTAACATAAAAAAAAACAATTTCAATGACAGGCCGTAGCTTTATTATTTGATTTATGATAACTTGTTTGTATCGACAATAATCTCAATTCAATGCATTAACGTGGCAAGTGGGTCGACAGTAAAACTCACACGACGACGTTTACACTGAAATGAAATGAGTATAAACTAACGACGTGGAATTGATGTATATTTCCAGTTTGAGCCACCGCACATCGGATTGTTATATCCAATAATAATAGTAATAGTCGCTTTGCGTATAGAGTGTAATGTGTACCACGATGGCGAGTGGGTTGAGGCACACGAGGAGCGCGTGTCTCGCGCGCGTCAGCATCACGTTCATGCGGCCCGTGTCGGTGAGGAACCCCACGCCGTGGCTGCGCGCCAGCGACACCACCACCACGTCGCGCTCCTGGCCCTGGAAGCTGTCCACCGTGTTCACCTCCACAGGGCTCTCCGACCTGTCGCGAGATAAGTCGTTTGCATTATTCGATATTAGGCTCCGTTGAGTCTCGTGGGAGCGGGCGGCGGCACGTACGGGTCCTGCAGCGCGCGCAGGCAAGAGCGCAGCAGGTCGCGATGCGCGCTGTAGGGGGTGATGACTGCGAGCGACAGCTTGAGCGCGCGCACGACGCCCGCCAGCGCCGCCGCCACTCGCGCCACGCCCCACGCCTCCATCTCATTCGCGCCCGACTGAACTGTGGAAGAGAGCAGAGGCGTTCATTGTGTTACGTATAGACAAAACTCTTTGAAAAGTTGCATATGCTGGATGTATATTAATGAGACTCGAATCGGTGATATTTTATAGTGACAGATCCTACTAATACTTGTGAAGTGCTCAATTTTAATCTTCCAGTTTGAGTATACCAACCAATTCATTCAACTTCAATAACAAATCTAGCTGTCCGGCCAGGCTTCGTATATTTAAAATTATGATTGAGCCGTTACGAATTTGTGAATAATGAGATGTAAGCTATTATTTAAATATAATTAGAATCGTATTTATATGTTTTTTTTCAAATATCGATGAGTGAGTATCACATTATATATCTGCCTCGTTGGTCTAGTGGCTAAGGCCGCAGATCCGACGGTCCTGGATTCAATTCCCGACCTAGGAATAAAATGTAATTGGGTTTGGGTTTTTCTGTCAGAAAATTCTCAGTAGCAGCCCGGAGTCTGAAAGTGTGTACACTCCCGTGCCTCGGAAAGCACGTAAAGCCGTTGGTCTTGCGCCTGAACTCTTGCCGGTCATGTCGGATTGCCGTCCCATAGGATAATGAGAGTTAGGGAATAGAGAGTGCACTTGTGTTTGTTCACATACTTGTGCACTATAATATGTCCTGCGCAGTTGGGATATCTCTTTCTCCTTCTCCTGCGTAGTTCGTAATTAGTAAATCGGTCTGGAGGACATTATTATATATCGATGAAATATTCCATGAGTTATAATCATGTGTTATAATTATAAGTAAATTGAACTAACGTTATTGCTAATTTTTTATATTATTTCTTAATATTGTTAGGTCACTTGTAACTTTTATTAATTATATAGCCAAGATTGATAAGTGAAAACAATTTGTGTTCCGACTACGGTGACCTAATATATATCTATCTCTATCTCAAAAAATATGCAACATATTATAAACATACTCCATGTAACTATGTCCGACCTAAAATTTTAATCTAAGATAATATACATAGTTCATAAAGACAGCTTTAGTAGACTTAGCGTGTATTTGCAAAAGCAAATAATATAAGTGCGATATGCGTCAGACGGACCCTGGCCCTTGTCCCCGCTGGCGATGGCGAGGATGGCGTAGGGCGCCAGCGACAGGCGCGCGGCGGGCGGCGCCACGCTGCGCACGCGGCCGCCGTAGAAGGCGCGGTTGGGGTAGTCGGCGATGGCGGGGTGCATGCGGTACTGCTGGTCCAGCAGCACCACGGGCGCCGCCGGCCCGCCCGCCGTCAGGCGCGAGAACAGGCTCTCGCCCAGCCCGTGCTGCTTGGCTCGCTGGCGAACGGGAACACGGAACGGTTATCATACGGAGGGGAAAAACGTACTCTATCTCATTCTCTAAACAGTAATACAGCAGTACAAATTTTATTTGACGTTACCGTCAAATATACACGGCTCAGTTATATTACTATAAATGAGCCGTGTATACGACCGGTGGTAACTTTTTAGGACTGAAGTCATAGAGTTATTAGTGACTTGTTATATTATAATGAGAAGATTCTTACCTGTGAGCAGATGAAACCGGGCAACTGCTGCGGGTCTCCGATAAGAGTGAGTCGCGTTACGTCCAGCGTTAGCGGGATGAGCGTTTCCGGTTCGATCGCTTGTCCCGCTTCATCCACTATGCACAGGGCTATGCGACCTTTTAAACTGAAATATACCGAAATCGATAAAGATTTATTTATATAATCTGTGTACGTTATCGTACACATACATATATCTACCAAATATAACATAATTTTTTTTGGCCTGGTGCGATAAGGATCAAAGTAAATTTTTGTGTAAGATACGTCAACTACATTTTGCCATTTGCCAAATCATTTTAAAAATAATAAATTTTGTTTTGTGAATATCCTCTTTTCTTTCTTTCGCTAAATTATATCAACTCTAGAGAAGCATAACCCTAAGTACAGTACAGTAACAGCCTGTTGATGTTCCACTGCTGGGCTAAGGCCTCCTCTCCCTTTTGAGGAGATGGTTTGTAGCTTATTCCACCACGCTGCTCCAATGCGGGTTGGTAGAATAGACATGTGGCAGAATTTCAATGAAATTAGACACATGCAGGTTTCCTCACGATGTTTTCCTTCACCGTTAAGCACGAGATGAACACAAATTAAGCACATGAAAATTCAGTGGTGCTTGCCCGGGTTTGAACCCACGATCATGGGTTAAGATTCACGCGTTCTTACCACTAGGCCATCTCGGCTTAACCCCAAATACAACAGATATAAATATTACTAAACAGAGACGAAAACAGTGAAACATAAAGAAAAGAGAAAATCATTTAAAAATACATTTGGCCGTATTTTGATAAGTACGGAACCGCACACCACGTTGATGGCAAACCAGTTCCTACTACTAGTTACAAAATCTGGTCACTTGACACTCGAAGGCACTTATCTATCAAGAGCCATACCAGAACGTTATGTTAAATAAGAGAACTGGCATAACAATTAAATTATATTTTATTCTAGCAGTAAAGAAATCAACAAACCCTCGATTACAAGTATTAATGACGCATCTTAAATAGTAATATAGCGGCGATACCCTTTCATCTTGTAGTTGTGCGTGCTGGCGAGCGTGGTGACGATGATGTGAGCGCAGTCTATGATGCGTCGCTCGGCGTGCAGCAGACGCTCCGGCCGCAGCTCCTCCCCGCTCCCGCTCCCGCCACCGCCGCCGCCCCCGCGCAGCTGTGTCAATAATATGATGAAACAAGTTTCGGAGACAAAGTCACCAATAACCAACCTGAAATTACTAAATAATGCGAGAAAATCAGAGAAAGGACGCTTCCTTTTATTTGACGATAAACAGTGGTGACATACCAATTTTATCCTATCGACGAGATTTGCCACTTTTCCCTCGCAGTAGGCTACTCGCACGGGGTCCTTTGCGTCGCGGGCTTGCGTTTTCCACATATTTATCTTGGCTTCTAGGTGTGAAATCTAGTCGTAAAACGTTTAAACATTTGTTAGATTACATTGAATACGTTATTATAGTAAAGTATGATTTGTTACAGAATTCATCTATTTATTGTAGTGAGAACGTATTACGAGATTAAAAGCAAAAAATATATATTAATTTATTTCTATTTTTTAAATAAATTGCTGTCCAGTAATAAATACGCTAATAATGATTCAAAGATATCGAAAAGTGGGACATAGGGTAGCAGGAATTGTGAATGTAATGGGCGTGAGTGAACGCGCGCACCTCCTCGTCGCGGCCGGGCGGCGCGGCGGCGTCGCGCGCGCGCGAGGCGTCCCGCGCCGCGAGCTGCTGCGAGCTGACCTCCCGCGCGCGCGCGTGCATGGACTCCAGCCGCCCCACGCGCACCATGCGGAACCGCTCCTCTGCCGCGCAGACCCGTTCATTAGTACGTTTGACATGAGAGCATTTTTTTTAATTTATGTTTTTACTCTTTCAAGAATATATTTTATGTCAAAGTGTCCGTCTGTTACTACATGCAAGGACGACGACAGACTGCAGGCAAATTTATTATTGATCATTAGTAATAACGTTTCGCTTTGTAAACGTCGATGCCCACCCGATGACCGTTATTCTCCAGAGAGACTAGCCAGCTGCGCAGGACATGCGCATTATATGCATGCTTTAGTGTCATTTTTGCATGTCGTGGTTACCTATAAGTGTGGCAACTTTTACCCATAGACCTATTAGTTTGTAAACTTTTAATTTGTTATTATTACTGTATGCCATGTTGGTGATCCTAAATAAATAAATAGTTCACTATCGTAAACCCAAAACTCTATATTGGGGTTTGAACCTCAGGATTCTAAGTTAGCCACTAGGCTTACGACGTAGTTGTAAATATTAAAAGTTAATCGTTAAAAATACCTTTAGGTAAACTTTGCCTGATGTTGAGCAACCTGATTACTAGTTCGTCTACTGCGGCGTTACTCGTTGCACAGATTAATATTTTGCCGCGGTCCTGATGTCTTTTGCTCATGGCGTTGTAGAAGTAAGTCATAACAATGGCACATATAACACTTGATTTCCCTGTAATTTATATAAAAATTAAAATTTAATATACTATTTATGAATTTCGACACACGATAACGGGGGAGGTTAACAAAGTATAACATCGTGTGACAATGGGGCACGAGTACTAAGCTGCGTGACGTCACATTTATAAAAAGTAATAATAATAAATATCTTTATTGCATATTCAAACAAAGAAAACAAAGCTTTAAAATTCTAATCTTCGACTACAACGAAAAACACTTAAAAGATTATCAACTATTTACTATCTAGTTATTTTAGATATACAATAGTTTCCTTGTTAGATACTCATTTTATATTTTTTTAATCTGATTACCTATTGACAAAATAAATTTTACACAATTAAATTTCTTAATAATAATTAATGTATAAATTTTTCTTTTGTGTAATAATTTCATATTTTTCATACTGCAAAAGTGTATATATAATTTACTATTACTATAATGATCGTAATTTTAGTATAATAAACTCATCAGATATTCTACAGCAAAACAGCAGTACTTGGTATTGTTGTATTCCGGTTTGAAGGGTGTGTGAGCCAGTGTAATTACAGGCACAAGGGATATAACATCTTAGTTTCCAAGGTTGGTGGCGCATTGGTGATGGTTAACATTTCTTACAATGCCAATGTCTATGGGCGTTGGTGACCACTTACCATCAGGTGGCCCATATGCTCGTCCGCCTTCCTATTCTATAAAAAAAAAGAATGAACCTGTTCCTGGTGGTCCTTGTACCATTTGTATGCTGGGTTCATCACCGAGTGCTGCAGATACAGAACGACTAACTGCTAATTTTTGACTTGGGTTTAAAGTCATTGTCCACTGGAATAATAAATATTAAATAATAAAAAAAAAAACAATACAACAAAAACATTAAAAAAACGACAGTATTCAAATATAGCTGAAAATATTTGTCATTCGTCGTAGATGTTTCTAGCGCCGCGGTCACTTTTAAAAATGTATCTATAATAATAATAATATCCTGGGACATTTTTCACACACGGCCCTCTGATCCCAAATTAAGCTTGTATAAAGCTTGTGCTATGGAAACCAACACTGATATACTACATATACTACTTTTCTTTTTTTTAAATACATACTTATATAGATAATTACACCCAGACTCAGGACAAACAGACATGTTCATGCACACAAATGTCTGTCCTGGGTGGGAATCGAACCCACAACCTTCGGCGTGAAAGGCAAGTGTTCTACCAACCACGCCAACCGGCTCGTCATCATTATTATATTTTTTTTCAGTAAACCAACCGGTCGGGTTTTGTGAAAGCCCGCCTGGGTAATGTCCACTTGCTATACTCAGTTTTGTTGTTTTCCGTTTAAAAGAGGGAATGAGCTGGTGAATCTTTAGGCACAAGGGACCTAACATCTTAGTTTCCGAGGTTGGTGTCGCATTGGCGATTGCCAATATGCTGTGGTGACCAATTACTATCAGGTTCATTTGTCCGTCCGCCTACTTATATTATCCAAAAAATACATTAGTAAACTTGTGTAGTACTTTCCATTAGGAGGCCGTTGTTATTTATAATTTCGAACTTTAATATTGCTGTCATATCTCACTATTTTATGGTATATAATCAAACCTAAAAACTTCTGTATTAATGAATAACGCACCACTTAGAAATTTGTAAGAAATGCTATAATTTAGATCGGCTTCGTTTCTCTAAGATCGTGTAATTGGATTTCATAATTAACAAACTTTTGATAATATACAGTAACAGTAACAGCCTGTTAATGTCCCACTGCTGGGCTAAGGCCTCGTCTCCCTTTTGAGGAGAAGGTTTGGAGCTTATTCCACCACGCTGCTCCAATGCGGGTTGGTAGAATACACATGTGGCAGAATTTCAATGAAATTAGACACATGCAGGTTTCCTCACGATGTTTTCCTTCACCGTTAAGCACGAGATGAATTATAAACACAAATTAAGCACATGAAAATTCAGTGGTGCTTGCCCGGGTTTGAACCCACGATCATCGGTTAAGATTCATGCGTTCTTACCACTAGGCCATCTCGGCTATTGATAATATACCAAACACATAATTTCGTATAAAATAAATTTAAGGGTATATCTAAGTACATATTGTTGGTGTTAGAGTCGGGCATCTGAAGTTGTCGATAAGATTTGCGAGTTGGGCCTCAGGATAGCGTCCCATAAGACGGAGGCGGTATGTTCCATAAACTGCTAAGGAGCAGGGAACCGTCCAACACGCACATCCGCGTTAGTGCCTCAAACGTCCAGGTGGCCAGGTATATGAAATACCTGGGCCTCATCCTGGACGGTCGCTGGAGCTTCGAAGAGCACTTCGAACGAGAGAAGGTAGTGGGTGCCATGAAGAGACTGCTGTCTGATCTCGGGGGACCGAAGGAGGAAGTTCGCCGAATGTAAATATATACTACCGCCTATACGCCGACCAAATATACAAAATATTATACTGTTTGGGACTTTTTTAGACTTTTTTGTAGCTTCAAAGAACAGACGTTTATACAAAGTTATTCCTCTAATTCCCCTTCAAATTGAGCTTTTCTAAAATCTTCTCTTAGTGGATGCTTTCGCTCGAAGCTTCATCTTTCTAGACTCTATAGTTGTGACTGTGCATTGATTGAAAATCAGAACAGACAATTAAATGAGTATAGATTAAAAATATAAAGAAAATATTAATAAAAAATACCTGTGTGTTCATATTCATTGCAATGTCATTTGTTGGGTAATGACAGGTCTGGGGTCTTAGAATTGCTTGGCTAAGGGGTGAGCCAGCCAAATATTCCATAGCTTCAAATAGCGTTAATTCATTATTAATATACGCTAGACTTCGCCCTATCACAAGTTCACCGGGTTTCAAGTACATCATTTTATCAGTAAATGTTGCATAAAGAGATAAGCTGAAAGTTTTGTTATCTGAAATGAAATAGTTATTATGTAACAATTGAATATAACAATGTGATTAATAATAAGTAAATATATACTATACTATTACTATATAAGTAATATGTATTACTTTTCGGAGACGGGAGGCATCGAACATTATGAACGAAGAAAAATCTGCAAATTTTTGCATTTTCTGGTCCAAATTCGACCATCATGATTTCACCTACTCTAGGTAAATGTTTCATTTCTGAATTCGGCAACGTAACTGAAAATTTAACAATTAATCAACATAACAAAATGTTTAATAATCAATTCAAATAACATAATCATATGTAAAAACTCAAACACACTGTTTACGCTTAAATTAAATAAATCAAAGTATCTTTCTTGGGGAGGTACGGGTGGCAATGACTCAATTCTTAAAGTTAGTCCATTGTTTTGATTTAGTATTCTCATATATGCTTGTGTTATGCATTCCCAAATTTCCATCAGAAGTAAATCTCCGACAAGTCTGTAAAATTAAAATATTACATTATACAGGTTTGTTAAATATTGTTTTAAAATATTTTTTATAAATATAACATACCCAATGTATTGTCTGTGGCTGTTAAAAGAGTGAAATATGGCCATAGGAGGATTATTATGACCCAAAATCGGTGGTGGGTCTGGAGTGTTTATTTGTTCATTCAACCACTGAGGATTCCATCGAAGGATTTTCATTAGAGTTATTTTTTCTAAAGAGAATATAGGCTTCTGCCTAATATCTAATAATCTCGTTTTTACCAAATTTGTTTTATTCATTTTATTTCCAGGTTCAATTTGAAAGAGGTGTACCACAGGTTCAGCATCCGAAAAACGAACACGTTTTGCTGGCTTCTTTGGAGGAAGAGGTTCTACTTTAGATACTGGCTTTCCAGATTGCAGTTCTTTACTATCATTTAAAGGTTTTAAGCTTCTAATGGGAATCCTGTACTCTGATTCACTTCTTTTTGGAGAAGTTTTAGTGCTAGACTGTGATTTACTCTTCCTACTTTCTTTAGGTTGAATTTTCTTAGTTGTGGTTTTTTTAGTGGATGATGTTGATAAATTTGGATCTGATATCGATTTTTCATCCCCTTTGTGTTTTTCTACAGATTTTTGAGAATTCAAAGGTTCATTTATTGCTGATTCATGTGCTGGTGACTTAATCTTCTCTTTTTCTTGGCTATTTCTTCTTTTCATGGGTTTTACTGTGGCTTTAATAACATCAGTTAAAAACGCGCCCCGGTTAGAAGTAGTAACTTTAACATTACTCACTGTCTTATTTGTATTATTTGTTATTTTTTTGTTATTATCTTCACTCTCTTTATCTTTGTCAGCAATTTCTTTAAGTTTCCTTTTTCGTTCTTCTTTTTGCGAGTTAGATATGACTTTTTTCGAAGATGATGATGAAGATGATGAATGTTTTTTTGTTTGTTTCTTATCATTTGATCTGCTCTTTGCTTTACCTATAAAACGATCATAAGCATAAAATTTTGTTTTATTAAATAAATGAAGGCAATGAGGAAGTTCAACAAGAGTTAATCTATTAGAGTATTTTAAAGTCTAAAGTTATTACTTAACTATCTAGTTCAGTAGTAGTTTAAACTTGTAAAAATTATCAATGCTAACTTGGAGAATGAGATATATACTTTAGTTAGGAAAACTTAGTTTGCTCTTATTACAGTGTATTTTATGAAAATACATATATTTGGGACATTTATATCTTAATGGAAAAGAATAATATACAAAGAAACTATCTTTAAGAATAGTATTATCAGTTTTATATTCAAACGTGAAAACAAAATATGACATTTAAATTTTAAAATTAGTAAAAAAACTTACTTTCCGTAGAACGATAATGAGATTTTCTTCTGCTTGGTTTAACCAGAGGTTCTATCATTTGAGCCTTTTTTATTGTGGTATGAGGACCTTGTTGCATAGAAGCAATGGGAACAACAGCATCTTCTAGGTCAGTATGATCTTCAATGGCTACTCCATCGATTAGATCTATTTCAGGGATTTCTTCTGCTTCTAAAGGAATTGGTGAAGGTAACTCTTTTTCTACTTCTTTTATTTCAGTTATAGGTTGTATTTCAGGAGGTTGAGGTGGGATTGTAATTATATCATCAATAAAGTCTTCTTCTTCATTTTCTTTTTCAATGTTATTGAATATAATATCATCTAATTGACTATAAGAACTATCTTCAATGCTTGTATCTAATTTATCTGTTCTATTTAGCTCAATTTTTGAAAATGCTTTTCCAGGTGAACTCTGTGATAATCTCAAATACCACTGTTCAGATTCACTGTCACTATCACTATCAATTTGTATTGGTTCATCGTCATACCCCAAGTATTCTTGTTTAACATTAAATGCTTCATACTGCAAGTCTTCATTTTCATTTTTTATATCATCTTTAGTTAAGTCCTCTATTATAGGATCAAGTTTAATTTTTTTACTAAAACAATCTTGTCCTTTTGGTTCATTCTCACTGTCAGATATAATGTTAATTACATTGTCTTCATTTTTATCATCTGGTTCTTTCTTACGACATTTACCATCATCATTTAATTTGCGTTTTAACTGTAAAATGGGTTTGCTATTTGGTGAATACTCATTTTTTACGACAGGCTTATGTTCTTTTGTATCAGAGACTCTATCAAACTCTATGTCTTCTTCGCTGTTACTTTGAAAATGAATACGACTAATAATAGAAGCTACAGTCTTAATCAACTTGAAAACAAATTTTTCTGAATCCATGATTTTTACCAATGGAGCCCCAATTGTCCATCCAAACCCTATTAAATCATCTTCAATTAATGTATATGGAATATTTGGAGGTATCTTTTTAAGTCCAACATATATGCCATTAGAACTCTGGAAGTATTAAAATTATACAATTTAATGTTTTAGTTTCGTCAGTCTTAAAAAAAAGATTGGGTTGGCTTTAGAAATTAGCATCTCGATTTTGGGTGGAAAATGAGGTGGAGGGGTACAGGAGGGAGGTGTACAACCGTCCTGTACCACTTTGCCCTGCAAAAACCCATTTTTACCGAGATATTCATGATTAAAGTTTTGAGGATAAGTCGGCTCCGAACTATTATTTCCTATCATTTTAGACTAAAATAGTATTGAATTAAGAGGGAGGGGTAAAAGGGGACTTACCCCCCGTTATTAATTAAATTTTTCTATTTTAAAATCATTGATACCTACTCTGCCTTAGACTAGTGAACATGTTTATTCAGGAATTATTTGGATTTTAGTATAAGTAAGTGTTATATATGTTAACAGGTCTCTACTCCTGTTAACATATTCAATATTTTTAAGAAAGTGGTGCGCGCTATTTTATTTGAATGGTAAAAATAAATAAAATAAAAAACATTATCAAAGATATTTAACCTTAAGATCAGTAATAGTAACTTCATCTCTTTTGACATTAATTAAGCAGTGATTTCTTGATATTACTATACTTGAAAGTGTAATAGTGTTATCCAAGCCTCTGCCAATCCTAATTTCATCACCTTCAGTAAATTCAAATTCCTCGTCTCCGAATTTTTGACGACACAACTTCCACTTAGCCATAACTATATTTTAGAGTATGCAACTATGTAAAAATCCCTAGTCCACAATTTAACAATACATTTTATAATTCATATTATATTCTAACTGTGGCAACTGTTTTCTTTATGTTATGCATTTATATACAATCTGAACCTTTTATGCATAGAAACCGCTCTTTTTAACACAACTTTTGAAAATTAACTGTCAGTGAGACTGTTTGTCATTTACAGCTGACATTGTCATTTACTGGTTTCGTTCAGAATTTAACTTTAATTATGATGTAATAACAAATACTTAAATATAGAATACTATTCTTTTAATCATTAACACACTGAGTATTATGGTTTAAAAATAAAGGACTACACTACTAGTCTAGTCAATTATAGAGTTGAGCTTCGGATTGGAAAATAAGAAGCTGAATATTTTTACAAATCTTTATTCCAAAGTCGCAATAAATTGGTGGTCTCTTATAGAGATACACCTTTAAAGGTGGTTTTTATAAATACTGTAATGTTCCCTTATTACTTCTATAAATGATTTAACAATGTAGCTTGGTTTTTTATACAATTATAACGTTGTACTTAAAGCGACTATTGACGTTACCGCTATTAGATTGCTTATGAAATTGAATCGAACAAAACATGTAATAACTGTATAAGAAATTAATGATAGACTAAAATGAGAGGGATAACATCGTATGAATTTTAGCTGTAAGATGTTAGGATGGACATCTAGTAACGAAATAAAGATAATTATAGACAGACAGAATTTAATTATTCTACGACGACTTGGCGACATCTATCTTCTTTCTAGTTGGCTTAATCTTTCAAGTGAGGGCGCTACTTGTTTTCACTCATTATAAAATCATTAGAGCCAATTACAGAAAAGGTACGGATAACGAACGAGTTTTTATTATTTTCTTAAACAATGAAGTAGATTTACGACACCGTTTATGTACATTTCATGAACCCCCAATTATTATTATTTTTTATCTAGATAACTTGTAAGTTTTCATCGACCCTTGGGAGTCGATATAGACCACCCTACATGTTTGATTTAGAAACATCTGATTAATAGTCATCCTTTTCGAGAAGGAATAATGGAGTAGAAAGTATTAAATTTAAAAATGACTTAAATTTTTTAAATGTTTATCGCACTAACATCATCAATACAACTGCTAATATATATTTTTATCACGTTTAACTGGATTTTCGATTTTAACGCAGGCGAAGACGAGGACAAACCGTTGTTCTGATATAAAGTTAAAATATTATTTTGAAATAATGATACAGTAAAATATTTCATATTAGTTTCTTATTTAGCTGGTGGTAGGACTATGTACAAGCTCGTCTGGGTAGGTACCCCCAGTCATCAGATATTTTACCGCAAAACAGCAGTACTTGGTATTGTTGTGTTCCGATTTGAAGGGTGAGCGATCCTGTGTAATAACAGGCACAAGGGACACAACATCTTAGTTCCCAAGGTTGGTGGCGCATTAGCGATGTAAGCGATTGTTAACATTTCTTTCAATGCCAATGTTTATGGGCGGTGGTGACCACTTACCATCAGGTGACCCATTTGCTCGTCCGCGTACCTATTTTACAAAAAAATAAAAACAATAGTATTTACCTAATCTTAATTTTAATATCAGAATATTTTACAAGCAAACTAAGCTAAGGAATATAAACCAGTTGCTCTACTAAACTATACTTATACGTAAAATAATAGATAAGACAATATACTGTTTATATAAGCATGTTCTTCTTGAGGACTCTTTGTTAAAATAACTAATATTTTAATTTCCTTGAAAATCCCAAATGGTTTGCTGAACAACTGCTATATTATTATTGCAGCTACGACTATAAATCCTGTTGTAAATTACTTTGTCGCATCGCATGTCGAGAATAAAGTTCCTTAAACCCAAACTGGCCGAAAATTCGATCCTCGCTCATTACAATTGTTTATATGTGTATGATGTGTATATTTTTGTAGTAACTACTAAAATAATGTTCTTATTTTAATGTTTTTTTTTAATCTAATCATTGTAACTAAATGTGACTTTTAATGCTTGTTATTCTCGGTTCAAATAGATGCTCTGATGCTTGCTTGCATAGTTAAATAAAACCGCTACATAATTAATTAAAATCCGATTATAACTGTGATTATTGTCTTCAAGTGGAAAATAATGAAAAAATATTAATTGCGTAGAATTTTTGACTTTCTAAAACTTCTGATCATTATGTTAATATATACTACTTACTCCTAATACAAATTGTCAACATATTGCTTGTTAATCTAACTTTCTATACCTATAGGGTCTTTGTATTGTGTGATTTATTTTACACCTTGTATTATAAAATGGATAGGTTTAGCTTTAAAATATATTTCCGAAAGACTTTGAGGTTGATCCACCGTGCTACTCTAAGGTAAGTAGATAAAATTGGCAGAATTTCATCCGACTTATGCATTCAAGTTTCTTAAAGATGTTTTTCTCAAACACCAAGAACCAGAGGATTTATTATAACCATATATTACACCAATATTGTTTTCTCGGCAATTATATTAGCAAAAGTTCTGTTCCAGGTTCACATTTTCCATCTCCTGCTCCATCTTAATGACCTTGAAGAAAGTTAGTTGTTAAGCTAGTCTGGTCTAATTCTTCTTTTACACACACACACACGAGACTGACAAAACTAGAGGGGAATATACCTGGTAAAATTCAAGCCTGTTTCCGAAGAATTCGTGATGAGTAAATATTTTTCTTTTAGATAGAGAGTCAAATTGGAGGTAACCCTGGTTGGTGAGGCTAGTCAGTTCATTTATAATAACTACTTTGATTTTATACACCTATGTGTGAAGGAGATACCTTCAAATACTTACATTAAAAACATTTAATTAAATTCACAGAAGTTAAACATTTGATAAAAAATGACTTCGGTGATAAAGCGTTTTTAAAGAAAAAAATGTTTTGTTGTTGCGTTGCGCAGAGAAAGCTCTGGGCGGCTGCGTGCGGGGCGGGCGGTAAGCGGGCGTAAATAGCGACAGCGCGCAGTCGGCCAGCTATCGGAGAGTTCACAACCGCGCGCTATCGGCGCTTTCTAGCGCATAACCGGTCGTGTGCCGCGTACCCTACGTGAATTGTTGATCGCGGGAGAACTCAAGCTTTATAAGCTTAAAGCTTGCAATCCATTCAACAACATAATTTGCTCATTTATCTACCGTGTGACTCGTTTATAGTGATCGTGTAGTGCAACCGTAATCCATGATGAAAATCGTCCAATCGTCCAACTAGTTTCCTGGCTTTCGACAAAGAACACGTGGAACACATAGGAATACTCATTCAAATTAATTCCTCATTCGAAGTTCTGTTCCAAAGTCATCAGAAGAGGTAAACATTATAACATGTACTCTTTAAATAAGTAATTTATTTCATTTATATAAAAATGATGAAAAAATGGGCTATTCCATTTTTGTTGGTAAAAGCTCATATTTTTAGGAATCTTTATAGAATATTATAATACATAACATTGTATCTGGGCACTGTGGATATACATCGATTGGTTAAGTGCATGACAGTTTGTGACCCATTTCTCAGCTAAGACACTCGAAAACTCAACGTTTGGCAATAGATATGTGTAACCAATTTGGCTAGTATAGTCTGCTTGCATATATTTTAAGAAAAGTAAAGTATAATGTATCACAAAGATTACGAAAATAATTCGGAACATTAGTACATTCTTTTCATCGATAATGTATTTAGTTGTTATTTTTTTAGGTCAATTAGATGTAACTTTTGTCGTTTAAGTTAGCATTATCATAAAGGTACCTACGGTTGAATTTCCTTTTGTTTAATATTTAAGTTCATACAATTGAACGGTTTTGTAATTTAATGATAGTCTATTTTTACTAAATAACTAATATAATATATAACTAATATTTATGTGTGTAATTATTTACACTAATGAAAAAAGCAAAATAGGTCAGGTTTACCTAAAACTCTTTTTGACAGTCAAGCAAGCAGTTATGAAATTGAATAGAATTTCTGTATCAAAGTGCCGGATATCATGCGCAAGTTTTCTTTTAAACTGAACATGCGAAATTTATAGATATACGTATAATTAACGTATAATATCGAGAATCAAATCACAATATACTTAGTTCAAATAAGCTTTTACAAGCACCTTTGAATCTTCATTTTACAGGATTATATTAGATATAAGCGTACCGCCGTCGCCGCCGGTTCGTAATGTAGATTCTACCGAAAAGAACCGGCAAGAAAGTCAGTCTTTTTTTCTTTTCGACCATTTAAATCACATAATATGTTCGTTAATATCATTACATTGATATTATATCTTATGTAAAAGTCAATAAAACTTACACAACGCTTTTGTTTATTTGTCTTGTGTTTAGAAATATGCATTTTTTTTAGGTTTTTTATAGAACTGTTTAAATTTATTAATTGGCTAGTCGAGTCATTTATAGATACTCATAAATGTGATTAAGGTTTGTTAACCACCAAGGCTTTTAAATGTTATGCTTAGTTTAAAATGCGACAAACACGCTATTTTTAAAGAACAATACAGTAAATATGCATGACATAGGTTCTTTTGTTAGTTTTATGTAAAACAATATAATTATTAATGCAAAAGATGTGTTAATTTATGTTTTCTATTTTATTAATGATTAAATTAATTATGAAATAATATAAGTATGGTTATATTATATTTTCATACGTAATAATATATAGTTATCTTTCTAAAATCGTGTCTATTCATTATATACGTATATACGTATTAAATATGAATTTTGAGAGTTTGTGTATATGAGGAAAATGATCTACTGTACATTAATTTTTCAAATGGGGGCCATTTGAAAAATTCTTGCACCATATGAAAGGCGCGTTATTATATATGATATATAAATAAATTAGCTAGTAACGATGATACCTTATAATATGTTAACTTAGTCGGAAAAAAACGTGCATCTTGAAAGCTTCCACGGCGTGCGCTGCGAATGGTTAAAGTTGCACGAAAATAATGTATGTACGAATTGTTCCTCATAAAAAATCTAAATAAAGTGTTAGTGTAAGCATATATCTTTTGTTTATAGATAACTTACTGTAATTATTATTATTGGTAAAAAAAGGAAAAAATAAAGTTATTTTCACAAAATTAATTCCCTATTACATAATAAATATGATATTCATTTTAAAGGCTTGATGTAGACAAATATTGCCTACCTATTACTTTGCAATTCGAACCAATCATTTTAGAAATATTATGAGACTAGTTTCCCCCCGCTGCTTCGCTCACATTTGTGAGCGGATGGGTGGATACTTAGGTATGTATCTATCTATTTATAGGCTTTTGTCTATTGAGAATAATTTTATTCATTGCATGAAAAAATAAATTCGTAGTAGTTGATTGTGCACTGTACTCGTTATTCTGAAGGAATCACTCATATTTACCAGAATAAAATGTTGTAAATTGACTTAAGGTTATATGCTGTTTTGATGCGTAGAATGAAATAAGATCCTAAAAATTTAATAATTATAATTAAAGTCAACTAGTTTCCGTTTGCGGCTTCGTCCGCGTGTGGAGACGGAGGGTTTTCTTAGGTTATGCCTATGTCCTTTTCTTTACCCCTGACAAATGTAAATGTAAAAGTGTAACAAATAAATAAATTAACAAACTCATTTTCGCATTTATAACGTAAGGCTAAGAATGTCGAATGTTTTAAAAAATTTACGACCATCTTCTTCTGTGAGTTTCGAGTTTATTCTTACAAATTAGCCGTACTGTTCGCAACAAATAAGAGATTTTTTTTTTGCTTAAAAACCCGTTAAGTATGTTTGTGGATTTCATTTAAGTCGAACTTGATGTTATGCGTTATTTTGTATAAATATAACAATTTAGTAATACATCATTATTTAACTAATCACGGCATTGTTTAACTAAGCACTCGCTGAATAACTTTCATAATTAAGGCCGAATGTACTTAATGTTATCCAACATTTTATTAATCATTTTACTAAAGAAAACATACTTTACTTAAAAAAAATGGCCAATATTGCAAATCATATGTATTTTCCAAGTTATTTGAATATATTTTTCTATTGTAATCCCAAATATTTTTAATAAATGATAAGCCCTATTAAACCTATTTCACGTTTCCTAATTAAAGTAATAGTTGGTTAAAATAATATGTCCAGGGCTTAATTGAACCCGTATGTGATGAATCACCAGCCCCATACTGTTGCTGTTTTGTCACGTTTTTGCTGTTTCTTATCTACGGTATCACAAGTATTTATTCAAAATCTGCTAAAAATAATATCAAAATAAAAGAAAAACAGCTTATAAGTGGTAGATAAAGCACCGCAGAAGAGCATGCAAAAATGTAACTGCTGATAAAAGAAAATAATTTGCAAGTACTGTTCTGGTTCTAAAATTTCTTATATATGTTGCAACCACTAACTCTTTTTGGTTGTACCATAGTACTAATTTAAGTGTTCTTAAATAAGAAACTCAATTGATTAATTACAATATTTAATAATAGTACACTTGTACACTTCATAGATATTGCAATCACAACATTATTAACCGATACAGCAAAATTAATTAAATATCATCAACACAGGAAGACAGTAAGTCTAGGGGGATGAAGCTCGGTATGATAAATAAACACAATTATTGGAGAGTTGAATTCGATTTGCATTTCTCAAATATTTGATGTGTTATTATTATATTATAAAATTTAACGAAGCTGATGTTTAAAATAATTAATAATTAAAACATGGAAAGGATTAAAGAATTGCTTGCGATATTTTTGTTACTAACAAAGTATCGACGACTTAGTATTTAAAGCTAATACTCGTAATTATCTATTTCGTGTAACTCATAAAAGGTGCATAACTAGTTCAAATATTGATCGGACGTCTTGTCTGCTCCCACACCAGTACATGCTTGTAATAAATATTAACGATATTGATTTGAATACTGCACGATTTTTTGTGTATACTTCTAAGTACTATCTAACATAATTTTTTTTTCTATTATTTTATTTATGTCTTGACAACAGTTAAAATTAATAATTTTTATTTCTATAAAGCAAATTTTATGTTAATTTAACCTGAAATGTATGACGGGTTTTCCAAAAGTGCAATTACAATATCTTTATGTTTAACCGTAGCAAAAACGTTGCATTTTGTGAGTTTATGTTAAATAAAAAATCATTTTAAAACGTAAAATATTCCAAATAAAGCTTAAAATAAGTACTTTACAAAACCTGCATTTACAAGGAATGGTAATAAATAAATATATAATATAGTTTAAGAAAGACATTGAAGCAATCTTTCATTAGTTTAACTAAATACTTAACAATATAGTTTAACAGCTTTACTTTTGTATAATAATGTATTGCTTTTACTGGCTGTAATTAGTTATGTGTGCCAAATAAATTAAATTATATATATATATATTATAATTTAATTTATTTGGCACACATATATATATATATCATGTAGTTTTCGTTTAGACACATGTCTTTTAATCGAAAGCACATCTCGGATCTGAGGGCTATCGCAACTCTTTGTTATGTAATGTATAAAATAAGTAATATAACAAAAAGCCCAAATATTAAAAATATGTAGTATTTCTTTCTGATTTTCGTATTTTTTAGTTATAAATAAAGAGTAAAATTAAAAATCCTTACCCAATTTAATATTGATTTGATCCCGTAACTAATTTCATCATACTAATGGTGCAATGAAACATAATCTTGTTGTTATATATTCGTTATTATTTTATATTCCCGTTTCATATACTTCATGTCTCGATTGTATCAAATAATGGTTCACGTAAAACGACGTATAAGTAAAGGATTAGTTTAAGTATAACAATTTTTCAATGATAAGCGTCAGCGTGGATAAGGTGTTCGTAAAGCGGATATTGATCGTGCGTCGACGAGAACAAAGGGAGCGCTTTTCCTGTGCCTACTGCTACTGGCTATACAGCGGTTCAGGCAACAGGTTTAACGTAACAGGTCATATAGTGAGTTTTATAAAAGTGCTCCGTTAATGAAGTCAATAACTTTCAAGCGATGTTCAAGTGCCAGTATGTTTGATTATAATCCATTTAATAAATCGAAATTCATGGTGGCTATTCATTTATGTACCTACAAGAATGCATGGGTAGGTATTTATAATTTTGTGTACAATTATTTTAAATGAGATTTCAGAAATACTAGGAGAAATCATAAGAACTAGTCGCTACAATAAACTACGTACCAAAGCATGTTTTTTAAATATTTTATTCTATTTTTTTTACCTGTCTTACAGTACAAATAAAAATATTCTTTTTAATTGGTACCATTGCTTGTTACTTTTATATGGTACGAATACTTTGACGTACCGATGCACAAATTGCCAAGATATACTTATACGTACATGTAGTAGTGCTTCTGTGTAGGCGTAGAGGAGTTCCGAGCAAAAGACATATTGTTTTCGAAATACAAATACCCTTTTCTCTTAGGAGTTCTTAAGAGTTGTGTGCTTAAGAAAAAAAAACGTAAAAAAAATGAAATCATCTTAAAAAACAGCATAAAATGCATTAAAAAGTAACATTAATAAGCTTTTCATCAAAAGGTTTTATATGCCGTTTCAGAGAAACCTTTGAACGTACATAAAGCTCATTATAAACAATTTTTCATAGAGATTGGTAAATCGAGTATTTACTCATATATGAAATGATATATTAAAAGTTTATATAACATAATTTCAAATTTACTGTATGTAAGATAAGCAATAATAAAAATATGTATACGCTTTACGAAATATGTTACATAAAATTGTAGCAATCCCGCGCCAAGCAATCTTTTAGCTTATATCCATCTCTATTACCCAGCGCTGATTCCCTATTATCGTGCAACATTTTTACTTTGCGTATACATACGTTATCGCGTTACATCTTCATTGGAATTCGAATATTTAAAGGGTAACAGTTGAAATATCATTTTACATATTATTTGATCTATACCATCATATAGTTTTACCGTTTGCTATGAAAAATTATAAAAGAAAACAGTTTTTTACTAATAAATTAAAGAGCGGTAAAATTATTTTTTAATGTCGAAAAGATTTCGAGTGAAAAAAATCATGTTTTTACTTACTTCCCATTATAGCATCACCTCTTGTTTTTAAACTCACAATTGTGTACATTCAATACAGGCTTAACACTTGCTTGTTGTTTGTTATATTATAAAAAATAATGAAATGTTATAAGTATTATTACCATAATATATTCTCATTTACCGCACAAATATTTCTCGATTTATAAAACTGTATTTATTTATGAAATTTTCAGAATTTTAATAAATTCCTTCTTATCATCGAAGCACATAATATGAATACATTATTATAAAATGTACTTTATTACAAACGAATACTAATAAATTTATTTAAATAAATAATTTCATAAACTAGAAATTTATAAATTAGCGATGGCAATTATTAGCAAAAGGCCCAGTGGTAAGAACGCGTGAATCTTAACCGATGATCGTGGGGTCGAACCCGGGCAAGCACCACTGAATTTTCATGTGCTTAATTTGTGATTATAATTTATCTCGTGCTTTACGGTGAAGGAAACCACCGTGAGGAACCCTGCATGTGTCTAATTTCAGTGAAATTCTGCCACATGTGTATTCCACCAACTCGCACTGGAGCAGCGTGGTGGAATAAGCTCCAAACCCTTTCCTCAAAAAGAGAGAGGAGGCCTCCAGTCCAGCAGTGGGACATTCACAGGCTGTTACAGTAATTATTAGCATTGGTAAGCTAAAGTACATTAAATTTAAAGAGTAAAGAAGTAATTTTTTTTTTATAGAATAGGAAGGTGGACGAGCATATGCGCCACCTGATGGTAAGTGGTCACCAAACGCCCTTAGACATTGGCATTGTAAGAAATGTATGAAATAACCAATAATGTGTGATATAAAGTAAACAGGGTGAGGCAATTTTGTTTGGTCGAGGGTGTCTTTCTTTGAACATGTAAACTTTCTTTGCGTCAGGCGTCCCTCGCGTAACGCAATGTTTACACAATTCGATGTCTGTGTATTTTTCTAATACTTTATTACGATACAATGAGGCATGAAACTATCATAAAAGTTACTTTTTACATCGTTAATTGTACTGTACAATTACTCTGTGCAGTTCGTTGTTATAGTTTACTTGGAGGTTACCTATACGAAGTTTGTATAGCTAGTATTGGTACATTAATTTTTACTTTTGTAACATTTTATTGACTTTTTCTACTTTGACTATCCGCACCTTCACTCTTCTCTTATAATTTCTTGTTGGTTATAAGTTTTTATAACAATTATAAAATAATTAATGATAAATTTTCAGAAGTAATTTAGAAATAACACTAAAAATTATACACTAATTATATTTATTATATCTTTTAAGCTCCAATGAGCATACGTCCTTTTTAACCAAAAGGATGATTCCCGAATGGCTGACGGTCAACTGTCATGTCATCGAATATTGAATGAATGTAATGGGTGAATGAGGGAATGATAGATGTAAATACTAATGATCGTAACAGTTATGTAATTACTTTATTATATTTTTCGTTTTGATATGGAACTATTTTGCCGGTTTTAAAGGTTGGCGTCTTGGTAGGTACCACCCGGTCACCCATTATTTTATGCTCAAGTAGTAATACTTTGGTTGTATGTTCCATATCCCTGTTCAAAGGGTGAGTGCGCCGATCCTGTAGCCAATTTGCTCGTCAGCTTTCCTGCAATCAATAAAAAAAAAATACGACATATAAGATGATTTATGAAAGCAGTATTAAACTATTACCTGTTAGAGTATGTGTGTCAAATATTGCAACTGAATTTCAAACAGGTTCTACTTAACATGATTTAAAATCGATTTAAAATTTAGCAATCTTTTAACTCTATACTAAATTTTATTCTCCTCTTTACAAGAATTAAAAAAAAAAACTTGTGTTTAAAATGATTTCTTAATTTAACATGATAATTTTGCCATCAAATGATTATTTTTAAAAACTTTATTTAACTGTAGACAAGAATAGAATGACGGTTAATCCTTCCCCTCTAGCAGTAATACAGTAAAATGCGTTGAAGCGCGTCATAATTATAGTTGTAAATGCCTTCATCAAACTGGCGAATGAGCGCAGATGCGGGTTGCGGGCGCAGAATGGACCAATCTCGTTAGCATTCCACATGGAGACGGCTTGCCAAGTCAGCGTCATTTACTACATCGCGCTTATTATGAGGGTTAGATTTTTATTTAAGCCCCGCGAAAAAACATTTCCGTTATTTTTGGGCGAAGGCCTTAAAAAAATCTTATATTCATAAGAATTAAAAATAAAAATGAAGTTATTCCCCGTTAAATCGCAATTTCCATCTTCTAGGCGAAAAATAAATTAGATCTTCTGACGCCACAATAAGACAAGGCATATATCTTTTAGATTTACTGTGGAGTAATAGTGCAACAAAAATCTTGTACCGTGGGGTCCAAAATTGTTTCATCTGCGAACGTAATTTGGAAAAATTATATCTTTGCTAATAGAAATAATAAATAATTGCTTAATGTAAATGTAATAATATTATTTACAGTAACGCGCATGTACAGAAAAGGGCTATTAGTTGCGGTTATTTTCAGTCCTCATTACAAATCATAACATTTCATAGCGGTTGTTGTAAATATTTGCGTTTGTTGAAAGACATCCTTCCCATAAAGCTAATTCATTTGTTTATTTAATACAAACATCCAGATGTATTTTGCTATTTATAAAGTAATATAGTTAATTAGGGTTGGTTATTAAATTATAAATATAATAAGGTATAAAACATAACTTATTAAAATAGTGTTCATCTTGAGCTGTATTTTTAGGAAGTTAAATTATGGTCTCTCTAATGTGTTTATTTATATTTAGTGACTAACGTTGTAAAGTAGATATGATGTGCTTCACATAAAATGTGTTGTTGATAACATAGCAAATGTAAAAATATATATGAGCTATCAGTAGTTATCGGGCTATTAAAACAGATAAAAGAACAATCTCAGTGTAAGGTTTAATGTTCTACTGTTAATCGATTTTACCTTCCTATAAACATTTGTAATATTTTATTGATTTCAAAATAGAACCTACATAGGTATGAACATATGAAGATAAATATTTCATTGTTATTGTACAATCACATGCCACCGATGCATGTTACTGTTGGAATTTCGAACGCCGCGGTTCCCGATGACAAGTCAAGCTTTGCTTGTGTTTAAAAACTCTCTACAAACTCAATTATAACAGACAACGTTTATATTTGTTATTATTGAGTTTATTTTAAATTATATATACAATTATATTTATTATATTTTACACGAACGTGCATATACGTTTGGGGTACCTAAATTAAGTCCGCGAACCTAGACAAAATATTATTGCCTTTGTCCATTTCGTCTGTAGAAAAAATCAAAATGTACGGAAATTATATAAGTATTCGATTTATCAAGTATGATTGAAAAATAATTTTGACATTTATATTTTTTAATCGATCAATCTCTAAGACATTATCTTTTGACTAATTGACAGATGGTATATATATATAAATATAATACAAAAATGTAATTTTGACGAAAGTGTTGTTCAAAATCGCTTGGACATCATTGTCGAATACACTTTGTTTATATACGCTCTATATAGCGATACTATACGCTCTTAGTAAGTAAATGATGCGGAACGATTTTCTTTGACAATACAGAAAATATATAAAGTTCATTTACTACGATTTATCAGGGTCGCAATATTGGCAATTCCTCTGTATATGTTACTTCTCATGTGCCAGCCATGACCTATTTCAAAAGGGTTGTTCCGTCTCAAATATGGCCAGAACCCAAAGTATAATTTATTGGCTTTCATATAAGTCATGCCAATTTTTCTAAAAGGAGATTTTCAATGTAAGTTTGTTATTTTGTTCTTGATATCATTTTACGACTACGGCTTTAAACTTCTATGGAGTTTCATGTAGTTGTGAAACTAACAATTTGATTGATTTTGTGTTCAAAATACTTTGCAGTTTTCAATTCACTTTTTTCTTTTAGTGCTTAAGCTTGGTTAAAACTAATTTTATGGTTTTTTTATTACTCAATTGGTGAATGGTGAAGGACTAAATTTGTATTGTTGAATTTAGTCCTTTTTCTTTTACATTGAGAAGAGATTAGAAAGCGGCAATGTCTAGAAGTCAGAGTGAAACAGACGTTGCTCGCCAGCGAAAGCTAGGGTAATGAATAAAATATTGCTGAGAGCTCAAAATAACATCGTGGAGCAAGGTCGGGTCGCCCGTATACATTAGATAGAAATGTTCTCTTTAGACGCCTAAGGCAGGATAACCTACCTGCCTACTACTAACAAATTTCAGTGTTGCTGTAACCTGCTCTTTTTAACATGAATGTTATATGAACTACATACAATATAATTCTTATTTCTATATAATAAGATCTAACTGTTATAAAGTATAAAGTCTCACACGATGACTTTTTAATAAAAAACGGTTGTTATTTAATTTATATATAACGCATTTAAACACTTTAATTTTAAAGTATGAGTAGTACCCTTTTTAACTCGATTTAAATGGTAATTCGTTTTAAATATAGCTTAATTTAATATAAGTGAACTTGGATAATGTTATTTTTATAATCTGAATAGAACCCATATAAAAATAAATATTGTACACATTAAGAAATAAAATAAAAAATGTATTCAATCAATATAAATACTTATAATTGTAGATCGTCTTCTTATTATTTGTACTTGCATAATAAAATAAATATAAAAGTCCTTTTCATATAAAGTTGGTATTTAAAATTATAGTGTCGTGTATATGCCTGTTCACCCATTTGGCATGTGGGTCTGGCAGCCCCCCAGGCGCCCACGTCCGTGCCCCCTGTATATTTCTGTGGCGTCACCTGCTCCGTGCTATAACGGTGATGCAGATGCGTACACTTGGCTCTCTGCGCGTTATGTTGCAATACTAATGACTGTCATAGCGCTAATTAAACTTTCTAGTGAGTACTCGGAAGTTCGTAAGATATATTTAGCTTGATCCGAGTCGTCTAAGCGTGTTCTGTCATATAAATTACGAGCGACTATTTATAGTAGCTCTGATAAATACTATTTTTGGACCGTTCAATTACGTACGTTATATTTAAATTATTTATAATAGTAATTAAATTTTTCGATCATTGATTAAATTTAATTTATGTATAGCTTTAATATTACATTTATTTTAAAAATAAGTCACTTAGCTTTTAAACATTATACAAAGAACCTTCAAAACCGCTTTACACAAAACGAAACAAAATATTTTGTTTGATGTATAACAAAGGAATCGGGTCTTCGCAAATGTACATAACATATTATTTTAGCAAGACTTTGTGATATATCTTTTTGTGAATTTGGTCATATTTACTTTTGGTATCAAGGAATAATTAAGTACTCGGAAATGCTCTCTCGAAACAATTTACTTTTGTAAACACGAACTGTTTTGTTGCTTTTGTTTCTCCTTCTCCCTTAATACTAAATATAGTTATGTATACAATTATGAAGGATACTATTATTATCACATTATAGTATTTAATGATATAACGATAGAATAGGATTTTATTAATGTATCAAGCAAAATTACTAATCTATTTGATTTTGTATAGGACTCAATTTCAAAGTTAAAACATATATACTTAACTACATTATATTTTAAGGACAGAAAAAAGTTAACCATAGAAAAAAAATCACGAAGTGTCCCTTAATCTTTACATCTCTTAATACTATAATTAGTATTAAGACGCCTAAAGTATTTAGGCACTTGCTACATATTCTTTCCACAAAAAAAAACATCTCCATGTCGCATGTCACCCATATTTCATACTTAAGAAATAACATGTTGTATTTGTTTCTTAAATCAGTCGCTGCGGCTCCGATGAGACGAGAGGACTACGGAAAAAATATTGACAGCGCTTTGTGTTAATAATATTAAAAATTAGGCACTGAGAGGGGCGTATAAAGGATGCGTGAGTGAAATCTGAAATTTGTCTTGCTTAAGGCCCGCTCTTAACACAATTTACATACACTTAAACTGTAAATAAGACTTATGTTCACTTTTCAAATTTTCATTAAAATATGTTGGTAACAAAAATTGATAAACATTGTTTTATTTTTAAATTCAGCACAGGTTTACTTGTAAATTACCTTTAACTAAAATGATAGCAGTACCTACAAACTAAATTGTAGTACACTTTTTATATCTCTATGCAAAACTGTCAAAAAGCTGTAAAAAATAACTATACGTTTTACATTAGTAATTATAAAAAATTGGCTTCTATTTTGTTTATCATAAGGAACAATTATTGTAACAAAAACCTGGGAAGGAGCTGACTTCTAAAACACAGGGATAAGCTAGTTTAGAATTCAGAGCTTGTATAGGAATTGTAAACAAAACTTGTGTCTAAATAAATACATAAATAAAAGTTTAATTTTACTCAATCAAGTCTCTTAAAAAGCAAATTCAAATTTAGGTTCGAATGCAACTTAATTTTTGATCAGTCAAAGTAAAAACTATCACCGATTTGGAAAAAAACTTACCCATAACTGACAAGAACCGGATACATTTTTTGGAGATGACTAATATCAGGATGTCCTATTTATGATTGAACTTACTGATTGTATGACCTTTAAATGACCTTAGTCACAAATATGTCCCTTTACGATTTTTTCTTTAATTTGGCATCAGAGGCCGGTCCGGACAGTTGTAAAATCGTAAGCTATCGCCCGCCAAAAGACTTACTAACTCTATGCTTTTAAGTAACAGGAGTTATTAGTTTGTATAACTATGATCTTTGTATTAATTTTTATCTTTGTATTAATTTTATGACTATGGCAACTTCTTATAAATTCGTTTATATTTTTATTCCTCCACTGAAAGCATATTAATCCAAAAAGTATTTTAAAAGTGTCTTATCTTATTATGATAATATATTTAATAAGTAATGTTATTTTTATCAAAATTATGTTGCATTACGTTTAGAAGACGTTTATTTAAAATGACGTGTAATTGAAAACATGCGTTAAAATTTGTGTTAGCCTTAATGTTTACAAGTGTTTTCTCATTTCTATATTTACACTCATCATTCTATACGCATTTCTTTAGAGGCTAGTGGTCGCTCTTCGATTTATTGCTTGTGAAATTCGCATTCTGAATCGTTCGCATTCACGATAAAATTAGATATAGTTTACAGAAGAAAATTGTTGACGTAGTATTTAAAATGTTATGTTTTATCTATTCGTATTTATTTATATCCGGTACACGAAAGTTTATGAATCAAAAATATATTATTTCAAAAATTCAAGCATTACCTACGTTTAGACTATTGTACTGTTTTTCTATCTATTAATTCGAGTGTCACGATTGAAGATAATATCTTAGTTAACCCTATTGCTGTCGGTGTGAAATTTGGCACAGTCACAGAAATCTAAAAACCCGCATCTACTAATTTTTTTAGTTATAAATATGAATATATTCTTAAACTCAATTAGATTAGATCATTAAGAAAAGTATCTAGTGTTTTTCCTAACTATATATATCAATGTCTAAGGACTAGTTTTATGTAAGTCTAGTAGTATGAAATATGTTATATTAATAAACAGAGTTCGATTTAATCTTTATTTATTTATTAACATCAACAAATAAACGAAACGAAATTTTGTTTTAAGGTTACACCTCCTCAACCAGTTACATTTATTTAAAATTTCCATGTGGGAAGTCACAACGCGTTCTGTTTAAGTTTTAAATAAATGCTTTGACAGTCATATGATATAAAATTATATTTTTCTTTTATTTTTTATTTTTTTATAAAATTATTCTTTTATCTTTTTGAGTTTCTTAAAATTGAAGTAATTGAAATAATAATTTTAAATATAAAACAGAGTATTTGTTTTGAGAATACGAAACAGCTACGATATCTATAACGATAAATGTTGCTAATTTGAGTTACTAGTGTTGCTGTTGTGGTTACGGCGATAAATTCTCATTAACGACTCACGTCCGTCAGATCGTTCGGTTCCCTCGCAGGCGTATATATTAATGGAGTGATTATTTCATAACAATAAACAATAATGAAAAAATGCGAAATCCTACATAACTAAACATCGAATGATATAGGTATTTTTAAAGATTTAAATGGATTTATTATGATGGTTCTTGATTACAGTCCTAATGACATAAGAGCCGGTTAACAATGCGATGCAAGTTCCCTTTCCTTGGGTTAATGGGTTACCTTCATATCTACTTTTAGAATGGTTTTTCGATATGCAGAAAAAAATATTTAAATATTTTATTTATCATTTTATTAATTAATATCTTTAAAATTGTTTATGCAGGCATTTAAATAGGACTATTTAAAAGTAAAGATAGAAAGTAAACTGCGTTGACGTAATTTTATTAGAAATCTATTCTATATATTTACCCTTTTCAATAATGATAGATTGGGACAAATGCTATCACATATTTTACATATATGATAGAACATTTAACCCATAAGCTGATCCATGCATACGACAGTGCAATAAGATGAAGAGCAGTACTCTAGGAGACCAAAGACAAAGAGGTCGATCTAGACGAAAGTGTCGTGACGAAGTAGACTCGCACGTAAGTATGTGAACCGAGAAGGCAGATTTTAGAATATATTTTGTAAGGAAATCTCATAAGAAATCGTGATCGTCTATTTGAAGTTTTGGTTTTCTAAGTCTTCTCGGCTCACAAGTATTTATAATATGCTATTATTTTCCGATGGAATGACTGGATTATTGGGCCACCAAAGCCGCAGATCACGCTGTATCCAAAGAGGAATGTGACGCCTTTGCCTGGTTGTGGAGCTAAATCATAATAATTACAGTAAACTTTTTAGCATAAAGTGTAATTTATGTTGTATGCATTGATATAATATCAAAAACAACATTTTTAAATATTATAAAGGTGTACATTGTATATATATTAAAACATAATAAATTAAAAGTTTGTGGAGTAGATTGTGTTGTAGAAAAAAAACGTTATTAGTACATGTTTGTAATTTATTAAGAACATTTCTGTCAGACCGAAGCACGAAGTAAATCATACCGGCGTTACGTTTGTTTTACGAGTGAGCGGAAAGGAGAATAACTCAATAGAACTAGTGTTCTCCGAAGCGAACAATATTAAGATTAGCCCCACGTGAAGTCTGCGTATATTTACAATTGCTACATCCCGGTACTGAATTAGCGATTTTCAGGTAGATTTGTTTGCTTACAGTTCTAAAACAGCAAAGAGACTTCACACCACAGCATCGGATATGTTCGATTAATTTATATAGGTATATATATTAAGTTGCGGTGTTTTGAATATTATTAATGTATTTTAAAATATTTATATGGTGTTTTAATCACAAGTATTTTTTCATGTATTATCATTGTTATATATATTTTATTAAATAATATAAATAAATAATTTCAACTTTAAACTTTTCAAGATCTTTGTTTAAGATTGATGCGTTCTAGCCACTGGGATATCTTGGTTTTTCGTATTATTAAACATACACAGGAGCTGATTTTTTTTTGTTTGAAACATCGTGATAAACTTTAAATACTTTTTTGTGTGATATTAAATGAGAAGGATGAAAGAAATGAAGAACATATTGTCGGCTAAAAAATAAATTTGTATGGACAAAATTAATGTAAAGTTCATGTTATTTGACTATTAATAATAATATATAATTAGTTTGAAATTTTATATTCAGTGAATTTAGTGCATTTGTCAATAAGAATCAAATGTATTTATTGGTAATCGGTTTATGTTTAGATCAGTGTACTATATGTAGTGTGTATCTGGAAGATATTTGAAGCGTATATTTTCGCTTCAAATATCTTCCAGATATCATTGCCATCAATAAAAAAATGGTAAAATTTATTGGTATATGTTCGAACCCTCTCGATCTGCAATAGCATTCTATTAATTAAACTGAATTATTCATAAAAGAAACGTTCACTTTCCGCATCATGCAGATTTGTACAGTCTCATGCTCGTCGATGCAGGGTCGGCTGCTTGCCAATGTATCGTAAAATAGTAGAATGGCTCGTAAATTGGACCATTATTGATAGCCATTAAATTAGACACTTTATAGGTCGCGCGTCCTAAAAGCGGTGTCTGGCATGTCATGTAACCCTTTACACCTCTGAGGTCAACATTCTAATTATTATTATTTTTTAAATGACATGTCTCAAATATTGTGTAGGTGCGATTCGATCAGCGCACACTATCGGCTTCATATCTGACATCATTAGGGATGACATTTATATTATTAAAAAACCTACTTGTCCAATGGAAATTTAACGTGGTATTTATTATGTTGTTTTGTTTGAATAGGTACATTTGTCATGTGACATTAATTTATATTAGATTAAATTTAATTTTTTAATATGTGCGGCGATAGAAATATACCCCTTAATCCCCCAAAATCACCCCTAAAATCGTACAAATATGTAAATAATTAATTATTATTTTAATCCGTCAATCATTTTAACCATCACGTGGCTCTACTAGTAGAGTGGAGTCACCATATTATTACCTGTTGCTGGCGTAGATATCAGGACGAAGGATTTTTTTTTTATTAAGCGCGTCGACGATTACCATAATCACTAGTGATTCTTCAACAAATCGACAGTATAGTCGCTGAAAACCAATTTCAAAAGTATTTCAAATCAGCAAAGGTATTGCCAAGGAGGGATACCGTCAAGCAGGCGGCCGGGCGTAAAAGGTTGCCAAATCCATTTTCTTGCTTTAACACATTGCGCCGACCTCAAATTCATAAGGGCAAGAGAATGATGAATATTTTGTAGTTAGTTATAATACTGCTCATTTGTCAGTTTTACACTTACAGCTTTACCTATATTTGTTTTAAATTGTTGTCTCAATATGTCTACTTCTCATACACGGATATCATAATAAATAAGAATATTTTAGACAAATTATTATTAATGATCAGTTCCTAAAGAAGTCAATTTGTGGTAGCATCGAGCTTAAATAACCATTTATTACCGGATGACATAAAACAAATTTAGCTCTTTACACGTTTCAATATATTTATTATAATAACAAATATAACTTTATTATTTTACCATGCCAAGCAGTCAAACAAATAATTTACCCTATATTAAATGATATGGTTTAAGATTTTTGTAATGTTCTTTGTATAAATAATAATTATTATTAAGCCTTAATTGCTTAAATCTTCACCGACAATATTAGTCCTAGCTAAATCCTTACTACAACTATAGCGTTGTTCAAAAATAAAAAAAGTAAGATAAAGTTAGAATGTCGTCTTAAATTGTTATTATGTAATCGCGTAATATATTAGATAATAACAGGTGCAATTAGGCCGTGACCCCTCTGCGTACATGATCTGCAACTGCGTCGGCAAAAATACCTACACTCAGCATATATTTGCGTACTCCAATTCGAAGCGCAGTATGTTGTGGGCTTCTAAAACCGGCGGACAACTAGATAGGTCAATGTCTTGGACTAGATTGAGCGCGTTCCGATCTTTTATTACTCTTATAAACCTCGTGACGTCAAAATGATTAGGTGTCATTTTTGACAATGTTCAAAATTGAAACTAAAAATATGTTTTATTATTAATAATATTTTATCATATGAAATCATTACGTTTATTATTTTGATTTGTAATAATAATAGAAAGGGTAAATTTAATATATTTCAAATAATAAGAAGCAACCTTGTTAAAAAAAAAATTAAGCTTTTAATCGTAGTTTGACACGTAACGAGCGTAGTGTAGGTGAACAAACTGTGCGCAAATATTGATCCTTCGCTTGGAATGAACTTTAGGTATAATTTTGTACATTAAAGTCAAAACTTACTAACCTAAACGAACACTTGTCTATGGACAACAGATGTTAATAAAAGTCATATCTTGTTAGTCACGTATTTCTATTTCGCTGTAGCTGTTAGATCACTGTGAGCGGAATCGACATTCGCGGCGCCTGACGGAAGAGTTAATATTAAACTATCGCATATGATATGCGGTAGCCCTGTATCAAGGAGAAGACAAAAATACTCGTCTTGACCTACGTCGACGTTTCATATCATTTTAGAGATACCGAACAGTCGCTTCCGTGTCACCGTTAATCCGAATAAATGTTTTAGCCATGTCGTTGGCCTCTAAGAGCTTCATCATACCTAGTTATATTTAGATCCATTAACGCTATATGCCTTCTGGAAATATTTTTTACATCTCAACATCTTCCAATAATTTAATTTGTAAGTCATTGCGAAAGTGTTTTTCATACCATATCAATCATAATTATATACGCTGAACGGATAGTTTTATATATATAGATTTATTAGAGATTATATTGAGTCTGTGAGAATATTTTAATTCTGCAGTTTTAAGAGTTTCTGTAAATGAATATTGAGTAAAAGAAAAGATACAACATGCTTAAATTATTATTGAAAGTATTTTTTATCATATTTCATGAGCAAAATTACTTCACGTTTTTATAATGATCACTTATTTAACTTAACCTTCAGCAAATAAAACTTATAAATATCTATAAGGCAACTCGCGTAAGGCCTTACTTTACATAAATAGAGGTTGGTGCACACGTGCCTCACATACTTTATTACGAGATTACGGGACGGTACGATGGGTTTAATTAATACTGCGCTGCGTATGAAAGCTGCCCTTAATTGAGATTCTTGTGTAAACACATTGAACGATAATGATATGACAAAAAAATGGGGTTATATATTTAATTGTAAAAATAGATGGAATTATTATGTTGAATGACTATTTAATCATACTAAGTTATAAAGACAATAAATAAAAATATACATTGTATATTATATGCGATAGAATACTCTAACTACTTCATTCATGGATTTTTTTGCCTGCTTGGTTGAAACATTTCTTCAAATTGCGTTGAATTATTTAATTGTTATCGCTATATCACATTACGAAAATGAAATCGTGGAAAAACTACTGTTATTAAGCGAGTAAATAGTAATTAGAAAATTTCAGTTAGCTATTTCAAGAAACTCTCTATATTCCTCAAATATATATGATATTAGGATACATTTTTCGGTTTTACGCACAAAAGAGTTTTTGTGTTAAGTCTAGTAATTCTAGAAATCTTAGAATTTTATCATAATATAAAATGTCTATAGCACGTTTCTGTTTTTAATATTTTATAATCTTAACGTAGTCGGATTAAACACCGAAGAAGCGACTGGTCACATCAGTTCCAGTAGCACTTTCTTGTTAAAATAATAATCAACAAAAAGTTAATATTCTATTAATTTGTAACACAGTATTAATACTACGTTATCGTTAATTCGTGGGCAATGCGATAAAAAATAAAAGGCACTGAACTTCGTAGGAGTGGTACTCATTGTTTTATAATATTTGCTTTTATTTTTCTTTTAAATCTTGATTCTTAATATTAATTGTACACATGCAAAATTTATCGTGGCAAATATGATGATATGATGTAAGTGGATTAGTGTTGTATGATTGAATAAATATATAATGATAAAGAACGGTTTGAGTACAGATTATAGCTATTAGCAAAATTTCTTAAAAAGAGTTCCAGGTGTTCTAGTACCTATTTAAAAGGAGGTGTTTCTCTAGTACAAGCACATCCTTTTAAAATTATATTTTTAAAACTTACACGTATAATTTGTGAATAGAATAAATATTAGTATTTTGAAGGCAATTGAAATAATGTTATTTTATATAATCGAATAAAATACATTACTGTTATTTGTAAATTAGTTTTTGAAACTCCATGAAAATGATATAACGCGGTCGTTACTATAAATGCTACACGCGCGTCAAAAATACACCGCGGAATGCCAGTGTTAAAAGCTATTACATTCTGTTATCAACAACAATACCGTCAACATTTCATTACATCTCAAGGGATGATGTTCGTTGCACCACTCAAACGTTATTACTTTTGTGACATTGAATTTTTATATTTATTAAAAATAATTTTTATTGTTGTAACATTACTATTTCCATAATCGGACATCAAAATTAAATTAAGTAGTCATAATTATTTATTATTCAGTATAACAAATATCGCTCAAGGAAATGACCGTCCCAAAATTGAACAATGTCGATGAAAATTGGGGATTTGTAGCGTGAAAGAAAACGGGAAGAGCCCGGGAGGCATGCCAAGAACACTTGTCAGGCTAAAAGCGGACGGACACGTCACGTACTCGCGATCTGTCACGAAGCAATGTGTGTCGAAGCAAGAGGTACCACCACGATTCTGCCCCCGCACTATTCTAATTGCTGCCATATTTATGTGTCATTGTTCTCGTATGTCAGTCATTAACGGCATTTATGAAATGCAACATGTAATTGCGATGACAAATAGACTAGAATTTTAATTGATTAATCAATCGATTGACACATAATGATCGTGAATATTTGTTACTTTGAAGTAAAAACAAATATTAGAAAATAATTATAACAAGGCTTATGTGAAAAAATCAAATGAATAACTCAATATAAATAGCTGTTTACGTTCTGTATTTAACAAAACAAACAAGATGCAATGACAAGGAAACGGCTGACCTCTTTTTTTGCTGAGCTAAAACCAAATAAACTGATCAACAACCACATAAAACATTTTATGTCTTCTTTCAGTTCTTAATTTTAGTTTGAACAGCTTGTAAATACGAAAATTTGTTTTGTCATAAGTTTACATATTTTCAGACGGACAGACAAGTGAAAGATGATAATATTATTATTGGTACGTATCGACCTGTAAATTATATCAAAATTTATTTCATGTCAATAGCGTCGTAAAGACGCAGATAAACAACACCATGATTGCTGTCGTTAGTCGCGAACCACTTGCTAATATTTCCTTAATGTTTAATGGTATAGACAATTTATTCTATTTTCATTTATATTGTGTCAGTTAAAAATTCATTAGGCTAATAATGAGGATGAACGAATTTCATGTTTATGAAAATGTTAGGAAACGGAAAATTATATTTTCTTTGTCTTTACTACGTATAGTTGTCTGCAGTATATGACGTCGATATAGTAATAGAAATGTTGTATTATGCTCATTAAAATTATAAAAATATTGTTAAGAAATTTTAATAAGTAAATAAAACCCTCATAATTATTGCCATAAAAAATTACCATATTTAGTTAATACCTGTTTAGTATTCTCCTTTCTTTGTCGCACTTCCAAAAAATGGAATTCCTTACCAGCTCACGTATTCCCCTCCTCTTACAACCCGGGTTCCTTCAAACGAGGCGTGAAGAGGCATCTTGCGGGCCGGCAAGGCGAAGGCGGCTAGTGCAGAACGTTTTTCCCGTCTGTACTGGCCGTCGTCGCGTTTGGACTCTACTACCACTTACCATCAGGTGGAGTAGAGTCATTTGCCCTCCCGGCGGTATAAAAAAAAAAATAAATAATAGTTTCCGCCCACGGCTTCAATCGCGTGCGAGGTGGAAGGAGTTTAGGTTTAAATTAATTAAAATTACTGTTAGGAATGTGTCATATCATTAAAAAGTACTACATTGTCTATTATCTCATCCTAAATGTCTTTGATAGGAAATAGTATTGACAGTCCGACACAAGGCGACGTGTAAGGTCTATGTCAATTAACTCAGTGGCAACTAACACGTAAATAGTGTATAGTTAAATAAATAAGGAAAAAGACCAATAGTAAGCACTATCATTACTAAGCAATGCGTTATAATGCGTTTAGTATATCCGGCGTAATTGTGTTTTACTTTTGCTTGATATAGAAAGATAACATAAAGCATATGCAAAATATGATAAATAATGTAACATTTTCTCACATTTATATAATATATATATACAAGATACCACAGTGATAAGCAAAGAAGAGTAGTATTATATAATAGTAGTATGGTATAGAAGCGCATGTACGAAAATAATTAAGGGTTAAATTGTATGTGTGCAGACTCACAAGGGACCAGCTCTTTAAATGACGGCTGAATTTATCAGCTGAAATATGGCGTAGTAATCGGCGTTCGATATCATCTCATTAAACGTGTCACAATGTTTTATTAAAATAACTACTTTGCGCAATTACTTTTATATATTTAATTGCAAACTGTAAATTTTTATATTCGTTTTTATAATGGTACATGATTAGTTTGAGAACAATTGGTCGTCAACAAATGATCAAATAATTAAAACTTTTTTGTTTTTAAGGTTTTTGGTTTATTATCTTTAAATATCACGGAAAGTTATTGGTGGAGTAGTTTCATTAAAAATGTTTTCAATTACTATGTTATTTATTTCGTTTTGAAAATTGTTGTAGATGAGTTTTAGATCCATAAAATTTTCCACACTTTGTTTGAGTACATTTACTTTAGTTTTCCCAGTCACAACAGTGCACGAAATGTCAGATTTTATATCCGATAGCATTGACATAATGAAATCTACTACTAAATAAAACTAATGGGGCTTTTACCCTCCACATTTAGCCGAAAGTAAGAATGATTAAAAATCCATCTCTGAAATAGTTTAAGCGTGGGATAAAACTTAAAAGAAGTTTATGTTATAAATTTGAAAGTTGAAAATTTCTTCAGAAAGTGGGTCAGTTTTTTTTTTATTTAAGACATGTTCGTTCCGTGGTGATTTTAATATTCATTCACTTTCGCGGCTCTTATAACACGCCTCAATTAAAGGATAATAAAGTCTAGGAAAAACAGGTTACCCAAAAATAATTTGAAAAAAGATGAATATTTCCTGAGATATTGCCGATGTCAAATCTAATACGGCAATCGGCTGTACTAGCCTTACTAATACTATTTTGTGGATTGATGTAATTTATGTTTGTCTGTTGGAGTAGTCTTTGTGAAATTTCGGAAACGGAAAAATAAATATAACATTTCTTGTCTATATACACATACACATACATTTTCCAGTAATTATTTATTACAAAATAAGAGGAACAACTCTTATCATTCGACATACATTAATTGAATAAAAAATTCAAGTACGACCAAAAAATGGTTGAATTTCGTCATAACGTTTCGTCGAGTTCGTTCTATGAATTATGTGACATTAGTTTCAGTTGTTATGTATTCAATATTACAGTTGTTTTATCATTATAATTTTTTGATATTTTCATGTTTAGAACATAAAAAATAAAAATATTTGTGTAAAAAAATACTAAAAACTTTGTACACATTTTTCATTTATATAATTTTCTGTATACTACTACATAAATAAAAAATAAATAAAATAAATAAATAAATAACTACTAATTTGATACTATTATGATTACAATACTAACTCATTCAATGAGTTAAACTTTCAGTCACGCAGGATTTCTATACAAAGACCGTCTTAAGTGCGTAACGCTGAGTCAGTAAGTAATAATTATGAGTCAGCGCATTGGTCCAAAGGTAAATTGACTTCGCTTGGTTCCATTGAATCATTGCTAGTAACATAGATTATTCATACACACACGGTGAATTCAATTACCATGAGTTGAATAGGTTACATTAACTAGAACGCTGAAAGGTCAGAGATAGCGTCGTAGATGGCGGCTACGAGACCTCTACGGATCGTAGAACCTACTGCCATGCTAGAGTTTTGAATTTCGAAATTGCTTGAGAAGGTATTTCAAAGAAATGTTTTTATTACAGTGAAAAATAAACAATAAAGGTAAAGAAAATTGTAAATCAAATGTTTTATTTCAAATTTTTCAAGTTTGTTAAGCCAAAATTTTTATGATTGAAATCAGTCGGCTTCATAATATACGTCAATTCATAAACTATATGAAGGCTCTCAAGAAGCCTGTAATATTTTATAAATACCGCTAAGGTTCTACCTATACGTATTTTGGCATCTTGAAGTTCAAACTTTTTCTCTGACTTTTTCTCGCCTCTGTTAATATTCTTCACATATATCAAAACTGCAGTAAGTACGTTTAATTCAATTCTTATTATAAGTATTAAAATATTTAAATGAAGTATATGTAATACTTATATGGCTCACAACTTTCATCAAGCAAATTTCTCATCATGGAAACATTAAGTTTGGATTAAAGCATGGCGTGATGCCAGTAATCAATCGAGATGATTGATAAATTTCATCGCAAGGCTAGTGCGTGAACTTATGTAAAATAAAAATTACTTATATTAGGATTTAGTTTCTTGTACCTTAAATAACAGCATTTAATTATTTTTTCACCAAATATTGTGTTGGTAGTTTTTAATCAATTTATTATAGCCATAGTGATCAATAAAAATAGTATTTAATTTATAGATTAAATTTAAATATAATTACAGATTGTTTCTTAAAAAGTGTAGTTATGATGATGATGAATTTATGAATTGATGGTTTATTTCGGCAACATTATCTAAGAAGACTAACAAACTGTGTAGGACATATTATAGTTCATGAGTGTTTAAAAACAAGTGCTTTACTTTATTAATCGCTTATAATCCGATGGGACCTCAAAACAAAAACGACAAGCGGACTAACGCCTTCATGTGCCTTTCGAGGTACGTAACAACTTCCTAGCTCCAAGCTTCTCTTGAGATTTTTTGTCAGTTCATAGACAATGGACGTGGACTTCTAGATCTAGTGCTTTATTTTTAGTTCCTAGACTAGCGGGGCGATGATAAAATATAATGATATAATCAGATACTCTATCTGCCAATTTATATTATTTAAATCAGGACTGGCGCCTATGTATTTAGGTCGTAAGGTCAAGGATTCTTAAGTCGCCTCGTATATAGTCAAGATCTATAGATTAGCTCGGTTCAACGGATCTGAGACGTCACGCTGTCTATTGAGACGGCCGACAAAATGTTAAATAAGTATAGGTTGTTGATTGATATATGATTTCAAAAATATTTCTAATTTAGTAATCTTGTTTTTAATATTTTGGTTCCTTTTTTGTTATGAAATATATGTTTATATTATTATCATATATTATTTACATAAATTTTTAATTTTCGATACTTAAGTCTTGGGTAACTACGATCACTGCATGCGTAATGATGCTGAAATGATGATCTATGGACAGATAGATTATAAAGCCTTTAAAAGTAATAGCTGCATATTCTATTAAGTTAAGACTTATAATAGTAAGCTTAATATTATGGTACAAGACAATTTTCAAATTAAAACTCTCATAAATACCTCTTAAAGATGACGTTCACGTTTGCTATAAGGGTAGACAGAAAGAGGTATATCTTTTTTTATTGGCAAAACATAAAGGTTAAACTGTTATCCATATGCACTTTCACATTTAAAATAATATCCTAACCCGAGTCAGCACGATGTAATTTTCATGTCTATGACGTATAATGGCGCTTGCGACCTTTTGAGACCTCTCGGCCTTTTGTGCCCCACGTCTGGTGAGATCTAATAAGAAGATAAGAGAATTTTAAACTTGTTATAATGATCAAGTGGCTTAAAATTAATATTTTACATTATCAGTTAAAATGAAACCCACAAGTTATTTAACATTTCTATATTGTAGTTACGCCTGTTGTACTTTTTTTTGTGGAAGCCTTCAGAAAGGTTGTTGTTGTTATGTATCTATGGCACGATAATGTTTTTTATAAATAAATAATTATAAAGGGTTCATATAATAAAGTAAAGTATATTCGAAACAGCTGAAAATATGTATAGATTGCTTATTTCAATAGATCTCAAACGTCGCAGTATCGCTCGAGTGGCAAGAGATAACAGCCATGCATTGTTAAACTGTAATCAACTTAACTAAAGAGGAGTGCTGATAGCGAACGGCAATTTGTAACTTATCTATGATAATTTCTATTTTATTTATCAAAACAAGGGATATTTTTGAAAAACCTTATTTTTAATTATACAATATATTTCAGATACCTTTATAGCAGTTTCTAAAACCTATTTAAATGACATTTAAAATAGTATTGAGAGATATTTTCAACATGATATTTAAAGGCCAATTTTTACGTAACACTGTCTGGTTATATTGTGGTATTTGAATAAGTCGGTTTGGCAGTTGACTGAGTTGGGAGGCTGCTATCAGATTATTTACTACCGGCGGCGCCTCCACGCCTGTCCCGTTCACAGCTCGAGATCAATACGGAGGCTGTCTCCTCCCAATTCTAGCCTCTCTACAGTAAACGCTTCTTCCTTCCTCTTTCTTTACTATGTATGTTACGTTTACAAATAAAATAATGCCATGCAGCATACATTATCAAATCGGGTAGTCGGCATTAGACGCGTAGCTAAGTAATTAATTTAATATAATTTTCTATATTTTTACTAACATGTCAATAGATATATATAAAATACAATACTTATTGTATAATATTTTATAAAATCTATTTCTTACTTGAACTGTTGTTGAAGTTATTGTCTGATGTTTGTTCTTTGTTTCATAGTGTCACTTAGTTTAATGTTTTACTGCTTTCTAAGAGTATATTTAAATGGCCATTTCACTTTTCATCGATTGTTTTAAAATTAATATGAATATTTACTGCTAAGTTGATAAACTCAAAATGATAGTTCATAGTTAGAAAACATTTTAAGCTTGAATTACCGCTTGAGTGCTACTTTAAACAGTGGATCAAGAGTCTCTTGACTAGTCCAGACGACTTTTAAACAAGATCTTAAGAACCTCAGAGTTCTTTTTCTTGTAGCGACTTTTCGAGTGAAAAGGTTATAGTTTCACATCTCTAAATTAAAAAAAAATAATAAAAAATTTACTCTTTTTGTCATGGTTATCGTAAGATGTCATTCAAAATATTTAATAAATCATAATTATTTTTTTATTATTAAGCCTCAAGCAGTAGGTATACAATATAAAATGAAAAATGACTTAAATCAAAGGCAAAAAATACTAAAACACCAATTAATTTCTTACTAAATTAAGTACAAATATATCAATTAAAACAGAATCAAGCCTCCCAATGTCCCAATTATATAAAAATTAATGAAATTCCAAACATTGGTAGCTTGTACCGAACAATGTGATAAAAATCATGCGCATTTCGAATAAAAGATGTAGAAACCTTAACGGCTAACATAAATTCTTCTAAAAATTAGGGGATAACGGCTAGCCTCTAATAGCGATAAAAGCATTAAAAAAAACCACCAAAACCCAAAAACCTAAAGCTTATTTGGGGAGTAAAAAGAGCCTTTAACTTTTTAAGAAGAACATGATACAACGATGTAGCTCGAATACCTATAAGTTCGAAAAGTCCTTTAATTAAATCCAAACATAAATTTGATTTTGTATGTTAAAGGCACTTACGTGGGTTTAAACTGGGTTGAAACAGTAGTTGTTTAAGTTGGGCGAATGCAGTGAATGCTATTATTAGATTAGGGTCGATCCGAAGGCTTGATACTGGCAGGGCGCGCCACGCGATCTGGTAATCGATTGCGTCCGCCCACCGCTCTCGATCTTGTCCCAACAAAATATTCTGTCACTGTATTTGCTTAGTAGTTTTTCTTTTACATTGGATAAAATACTGTTAGTATAATATTGGTAATTTGGTAATGAGAATCTATAAATGTAGCTCTACTAACATTTCACCGAAACATATTTGCAGATCCAATTGATCAAGAATAACATATAACAATACAAAATTATTATTTTTTAATAAAGTACCTTTTATATAGTTATCAGTTTATGATAGTCGTTATAGCGGCACGGATGGGTTAATGTGTTAGTAGGCCACGAAGGGGGCGCGTGAATAAATAAAAGAGTTACATTTGTTAGGTGCAGTCGATAAATTTGTAAATTTTTAATCAATTGTGTTTTTTTTTTGTCGACAATTAATATCTAAACAACTAATACTAATAAGTAATTTGGTGGAATCACTTTCCAAAAAGGCGCATTGGAGCAGCGTGGTGAAATAAGCTCCAAACCTTCTCATCAAAAAGGGGGAGGAGGCCTTAGCCCAGCTGTGGGATGACCCACTGCTGGGTATGGGCTGCATTCACAGGCTGTTACGAAAAAAATGAATAATTTATAGTTATTTGTTTAATTTCAGATTAAAGTAGTTAACAACTAGCGTTTTCGCGTCGAAAGGGGCGGCAGTGTGTGACACGATGAGCTAGCGGCATGGGGGGCGAGGGGGCGGGCCGCGGCGCCGCGCGCTGGCACGTGGGCGACTCGCCCCCGCGTGCGCCCATGGGCTTCGCGGCGCCCGCGCACGATGCGCAGCTCGACCGCGGTCTCGCGCCGGCGCCAGCGCCCGCGCAGCAGTCCGCCGCGGCCGCTGCAGCTGCTCTGCAGCGGGCGCACTCCAGGTATCGTTTTAATCATAATGTTTTTTTTAAACATTTCATTTCCTTTAACAAATGTTAAAAATGGTCAATGTTGTTTCCTTATAGGTCGATGTCATCTTTACCACCGGAGCCCTTTATGATGCTTCGAGCGAAAGCTCTAAGCAAGCGCGTTATAATCAACGTTGGTGGAGTTCGCCATGAAGTGCTATGGCGAACACTAGAGCGACTGCCACACACACGACTTGGCCGACTGCGAGATTGCAACACGCATGAAGCTATCACAGAACTATGCGACGATTACTCGTTACAGGATAATGAATATTTTTTTGACAGGTGATTACTTATGTATTCATTTTATTTTATCAATCTTATAAATATTGAAATAAAAGAAGAAGGGTAGTTTTTGCTTTTATGCATAAAATATTGTAAAACCAACACAACAAGTGCCTATTACTTGAAAATATGCTTAATAGTTATATATAATATTATTAAGTATATTTTCATGTATTTTTACAATATTATATATTGTTAATAATATTTTAATTTCTGATTACAGGCATCCGAAAAGTTTTAGTTCTATTTTAAACTTCTATCGGACTGGCAAGTTACACTTGGTAGATGAGATGTGCGTGTTGGCATTTAGTGATGATTTAGAGTATTGGGGTGTAGACGAATTATACCTGGAATCTTGTTGTCAACATAAATATCACCAGCGAAAAGAGCACGTCCATGAAGAAATGAGAAAAGAAGCTGAAAGCTTACGACAGCGAGAAGAAGAAGAGTTTGGGCAAGGTACATGTGCCCAGTATCAGAAATGGCTGTGGGATTTGCTCGAGAAACCCACTACGAGCATCGCCGCTAGGGTAACGTATTGACTGATGCTTCTCTTAATAATATTGTTTAATTATCCAAGTTAATGTCACTACTTCAGCAAGCTGCGCAGGATTTACTTTTATAAGTTACAGGTATTAAGGACTGTATTTCTTATAAATTGAAAAACTGTTTTTCTATTATATTTCAAATTTACGTAGAAATAGATGCTTGTGTATATTGTGGGCTAAGATTTACTATAATACACTTTTGCACAGTTTTATGATTCAAATAATGTAATAATATTACATGATATTGATCTTCACATGAGCAGGTACACAATACACAGCCTTGCACAGAATAAGAAATTGAATTTACCTGATAAGAAAGTGCACGATGATTTGTAAAAGACTGAATTAGTAATAATACTCAAAATGAATGTTGCACAGTTTATTGTATATACTTGTACTTGTTGGTAACTTTATTATGTTCACTAATGTATGTTTTCTGTATACACCAATGTCTCCCGAGTCCCGACAAATAAGTAGGTAATGATATAAGCATGGATTGTTATGTGAGCTGTCAATGTTGTACTTGTGGTGCATGAATAACATCTATCACACTTACCTTCCGAGTATACTGTTGTTGTGTAATGGAATGTGGTGTTGTGTTCCGATGTTGTATCGTGACCTGATCGCTTTTGTCGAAATTTACCTAACATCCTTGATCAAATATCTTCCACTTACAAGCAAGTCACAATGTTTGCATACTTTAAGATTTTCGACAACAGCGACGTATAGAGGCCTACCTATGTAAGTATGACTGTTTCATCTACTGGTTCTAAAAAATATCACGTGTTTTATGAGTATTTCACTACGTCGTAGTATACTTCGTCCATTCTTTTTTCGTTGGCTTTTGTTTTCTTTGGGCTATGTCCGTTTTCATTTTTTTAATGTCTTTAGATAATTTTTCGTAATACCTATGTTGTGACGCAGATAAAATTAAAATATATAGGTATTGGACTCATACCGACCGGAGTTCGTTTCATTTTTTGTTAGCAACATGATTACATAGGTGTCCTACCAAGTTAAAGATTAAATGTATATATTTGTGTACAACTTTTATAATACTTTTATGAAGATAACATAATTACAAATTAATTTCTCGTATGATATAACTTCCAATATATTTTTTGGATTTTTAATTGTTAGCTCTTTCTCCATGATGCAAAGAAAAACTAGATAATTTTCCCTCACACGGAGAAGATTTATAATTTTTATATATTTTTTATTAAATTATTTTGCGTTATCGTAGAATTGCTTTGCGTTATTTCAATAAGTTCAAATGGTATTCAAATATGAGACAAAGTGGTTTTGATAGATATGTCTTAGAAATTCTTAGAATTTTTACATTTTCCCAATCAAAGCTACTTTATTTATTGTGTATGCTTAATAATATTAAGTTTTTATTTATTTATTTATTTTCTTTTCTCAATATTCGTAATTATGCCTTTTGATCATGGCACCTTTGTGCCATATACAACTTCTTGTTACATATATTTTTAATGTTCACAGCCGCGTGGATAGTTCTCCAAAAGAGAGCACTTTTAATAAAACAAAGCTTAATTGTTGTCGTAAAAGTTGCAAATATGGGATGGGCTTACGCGATGTGACCAGCCGCTGCCGGCGACGCTCCGCGGCCCGCGTGCGGGGTCGCACGGGACGGCACGTGGCGCCCTGCGGACCGGTGTCCGTAGTGCGCGCACCGAGCCCGCGCCGCCTCCCACCACGGCTGAGTGTCGTCCGCCGGCGTCTCGCACCCTCTCCATTCCTTGCGCTCCCATATTTTATACCCCGTGTTCCTCAAACCCACCAGCGCTTCCGCTTCGTCGTACTGATCTGACTAATCGACGCGAATAATGGACGAACGTGGGTTATCGTAACTAACCTTTTGATCTCTGTCATCTGAGTTGACTAAACGCATGTCCGTCCATTACCGTACATGTAAATTTTTTGACTACACCTCGACCACACAACACTACTAACAAAGACACCAATAGATGTTATTTAAACACCAAATCGCGTATTCTTAAGGACAATAATGTTACAGACATTGGTATTAATCCAATTATGCTAAAAACTGTAAATACATGTATGCCTACATATTTATTCTTACCTATTACCTACTACATACTTTCACTGTTATGATATATCAATGTACAAAAATATTGTTATTTCTGTATAAACACTTGCATTATTTAACACAAATTGTACTACAGCTAATACTATACTATTACTACCACCAATATCAAACCAAAACTTACGTAATTAGATTTTGAAGTGTGACAGTACGGTGGTGGGGAGCGACTTTCGCTCAATCATTGGATGCTTGCAGGTGATCGCAGTTATTTCGATCCTCTTCATCGTGCTGTCCACAATAGGGCTCACTCTCAACACCATTCCTCAAATGCAAGTTTACGACGAGAAGGGCACACTCATGGACAACCCACAGCTGGCCATGGTCGAAGCCGTGTGCATCACGTGGTTTACGCTTGAGTACGTGCTGCGATTTAGTGCTTCGCCGGACAAATGGAAGTTCTTCAAAGGTGGACTGAACGTTATCGATTTGTTGGCTATATTGCCTTATTTCGTGTCTCTCTTTCTACTTGAAACTAATAAAAACGCGACAGACCAGTTTCAAGATGTGCGTCGTGTAGTTCAAATCTTTCGTATCATGCGAATATTGCGCATTCTAAAACTAGCTCGACACTCGACCGGGTTACAATCGCTCGGTTTTACGCTCAGAAATTCTTACAAAGAGCTAGGATTGCTCATGTTGTTTCTTGCGATGGGAGTGCTTATATTTTCTTCGCTGGCATACTTTGCCGAAAAAGAAGAGCCGGGGACTAAATTTATTTCTATTCCGGAAACGTTCTGGTGGGCCGGCATCACCATGACCACAGTCGGATACGGTGACATTTACCCCACGACCCCGTTGGGCAAGGTCATCGGCTCAGTTTGCTGTATTTGCGGCGTGCTGGTAATTGCGTTACCCATCCCCATTATTGTCAACAATTTCGCCGAGTTTTACAAGAATCAGATGCGGCGTGAAAAGGCCCTCAAGCGACGTGAGGCGCTCGAGCGCGCTAAGCGGGAGGGCTCCATTGTCTCCTTCCACCACATTAACTTGCGGGACGCGTTCGCCAAAAGCATGGATCTCATCGACGTCATTGTGGACACAGGTCAGAAAAACATTATGTTGTAATGCCTTTCGCTTGTTCATGTCATGTGTCCTTTGCTCGTATCGTTTATCGTAACTTTCACCGTCGCATGCATGCTTTATGTGTTCAGTGCTCGATTTTGTATCGGTGTTAATGAATGCGAAGGATGCTGGTTGAGTGCACGTCGCATCGTTTAGCTCTCCGGACTCGCAGGCATACTCAAAATCAAACAGATCACGTTACATCGCAGCTACAGCTATATTCACTCGTTGGTTCCAAAGAGGTGTATCAGAGTGTTTTATTCCTTGTCTTCAGGTGACAAATGCGTCCTCATTGAGGCGAGAGACGACGCCCGATGAGCTACTTGCTACTATCGCACAGTCGTCATACTCGACCCCTTATTATTATGTTCGTAGCTCGGGGTCGGGTTCGCGTCGCGTGTAGCTTGCGATGTGCGACGAAGACACTTTATCTAAGGTCGATTACATTGTCAGCGTAAGCCTAACGCTTCATAAAACTAACACTCATTTCTTCTGTGGACTATACGTTGTGTGTATCCGGAGAACGCTGGATTTTTAGACTGTTCGTGTGGAATGTGTGTTTTGTAGTTCACGCCGCTTCATTAATTATTCTAAATGTCGTTTTATTCGTATCAAATTATTATATAAATATAAAAATAGGTAATGTGAACGCTTAATGGAAATAAATGGGAAGCTGACATAGCAAGCGTTGCTACTTAAGATGGTGTGTGCCTCCAGGACACAACCTGTCACAAGCGGACGCGACTAGTCTGGAGGGCGAAGCGCCGGCCATCACTGGCTGCTACAAACAATATGAACACGCTCTTGGCAATAAGATACCGCAGACTACTGATAATGTTCAGGTAAGAGCAAGAAAAATTGGATCTAATTGCGTTACATGTCATACAAGCATATAAATAAGCAATTATATGATTAAAAGCTTAAAATGCTTTTTTAGATATTGACAAAGCTTTTAATGAAAAAATATCAGTCACTTTCAAACAAAATTAAGCACTGTTGGCAGCATAATATACTATATCTTATATATATACGTCATCATGTAAATTTGTACGCCATATAAGGCTTGTAATTAAAACACCAGTATGTAGTTTCAGAGCAGTCCTAAAAAGGAACGTCGCTTCTCAAGCGAAGGCTTGGGCACGCCGGAGAAATGCTTGCTCATTAATCCTGACCCGACACCAGTAAGACATTTCATCGAATCACGTTGGCTAGTAGCGCTTATTAATTTTAGGCTTTTTAGAATTATTGCTTAGTTTTAACATTTTTAATTATAATGTTTATATTTAATTTAGAAAATTAAACTGACCGTTGAAGATGCTACTTCGCTAGGCAGTTCGGACGAGGTTTACGTAAACACCGTCATTGGGCCATTAATAAATAATTATTTCATTAGCCGTTAACCAAAATGTATCTTCGTTTTATGGTGTATGTATGTTTACTACTAAAATATTCTCTTTTCTAGGAAAAGAAGATGGCTGAAAAACAGCTTGACTTGGATCAACTGCCATCTGAATTTGAATGTTGTTTTTGCACGTTCAAGGTACTAAACATTAACACATGACATTTTGTATGCGTGTTTGCAAAATAACTCGAGTATTATTTCTTTGTCTTTGACGAGCAGGTGCTAACAATCTTTTTTTAATCATATTTAATTTTTTCCATCAGCATTACCAGTAAGTACAGGCTTTATATTTTTAATTTTCAGTATTTGATTTTTACATTGAGAAGTATTGTTAAAATGCTTTCATTGTTTCAATATTTATTAAAGGAAGTGTAATTTTATACATACTTAATTTTAATCTTTTGTTAGCCATAACTATTTAAACTGTGTTAAACTATTTTTTTAATGTATATTAGACTATTATTTAGCGGTACAAATTTAAAATTATAAAATTTGTTTGAAAATCTAGGCTCATTACCAACACGTTTTTACCTTGTTTTAATGGTGTATTTTCATGTAGGGTTACAAAGAATTCATAGACGCCGAACAACTGATGCCAATGCCGACGTCGGACCTGCGACAACCGGTGTGTGTGGAGCTGGCGTGCCTGCAGCGGCACCCGGCGCCTCGCGCGCTGCCCGAGGCGACGCCTAACAGTCTCGACAGCCCCGGTACGTGCTTTATTTAATCTTCCTCTCCTATTGTGCATTTTATCCCTACAATTCCGTACAACTCGACCTCTATGTATGAATATGTCAAAAAATAATCTATATTACCTCCACCTAACTGCTCACTGTGACACGAATTGTCGATTGTCTTTATAAATTTACTCCCTTTTCTATATAATAACAATTCCTAATGTTTACAAAAATGCCATTAATGTTGTTCTTGTACATTTCTTTATATTGGTTGACCGAATGTTTTCACAAGTAACTTTTAGCACCTGAGTTATTTCTGTTCCGTTCGAGCGACCTACGCGTGCGTGGCTCCATATGCCTCTGTCTTACGTTGCAGATACATTTGCATCATGCCTTACGCACCCTTTTCCTTCAGAGGGCGACATCACGTGCGAGAACGACTCGTCAAACTTGTATGTGAATCCGTTGGACGGTAGCGGCGGTGGCGGCACGGGTGAGGGCGGGGGCGGGGTGTCAGCGGAATTTAACGGTGTGCGAAAAAGCGCCTCGGGAGACGGAAGCGTTTTGTGTGCGAAAGGTTCGCAGGACGAAGTTTCGCCGCGAGGTTCTCGGGGCAGCTTGTCGGGTGTCGGGGCGGGCGCTTCTGCGTGTGCTAGTGCTGAGCCAGGCAGGCCGCTTGATGGCTCTCGTACGAGTTTGCCGCAGCCGGTAGACGATTCGCTCGTCGCCGTCGACGATGCAAAGCCCAAACACAGAAAAGCGCGCTTTCAACAGGTCAGTCTGGGCATTATGCATCTCTTGTCTGAAGAGAAAACCTTTGCAAGCGCGACTTTCATATTAAAAAAAATCAAGATAACTTTTTTAAAACTTACTTCTACACCATTACCTGCATGATAACTCCCCATAGAGCTTTAACCGAATGTAACCTTGTGCACGGACCTTTGTATATTGGTCGTAAATTGTTGCTAGTATTTGTTGTTGTAGTTATTCATTGATGTATGTTGTATTAAACATGTTATATAATAAATGTTATACAGGAGTGGTCGGACGAGGAGAAGAAGCCACCGAGAGGAATAGCAACAAGGATTATTAATCACCATATTTTGTTCGGCAAGTCTTTATTTCTTTGAAATATCGTATGAAATGAATTCCTTCAATTTTAAGATTAATTAAACAATATGAGATTTAATTTTTTTAAATGTTCTGTTTTTTTGTTATCTAAAATAAAAATAATTTATTTTCCTAAATGGTAGCTATAAATGAACTTTATACATAGAATTGATGTCTTGAAAACTTAGTAATCTCAAACTAATCGCGGAGGAGCAATTGAAGTTTATATATTATGAAACATAATTTCGATTAAAACAAGCCAACCACTAAGATGAATTTATATGAAATCTTTAAAAAGCTCAAACACACGATACATGTATTCATGAGTACGTATGCCTTCTCTATAACTACTTCACTTTACACTTATTTGAGTATTTTTACATACAGGTAAGAACGGTAACAAGCGCGGATCCGGCGGATGGCCTCTAGAGAGTGACTCGCGGTCACGTTCCATCCTTAAAAACAAAGAGTCTCGGGGTACCGACAGCGAACTCCTCCTACAAGAGACCACTTCCCTTGGTGCCAACGTATGTACTTATATATTTTAATTATTTTCATTATGCTGCTTAATCTAATAGCTGTTATAGAATTGTAGACTATTAATAGTTTTCCTCACTAATAATATTATATGATAATAATTTCAGGGTGACTCGGGCAGTGAGTCTTCGCCTATTCGTCTCAAAGACTTTAAGGGCCAGAACCATAAAGGTGTAACGGACAGGAGCAACCTAGTATCGTAATTGTAGTCCGCACGCCGCCCACTGACGCCTCGCGAGCCGCTGATAACGTAGCAGTCGCGCCACGCCCGTAGATGTAGCTGCGTACTCAATAAAATATACTTTCATAAATTTACTACCTAAAACGCAATAATAAAAAATACACAAAAATAATTTTAACATATCATTGAGCGATTGTGACTGCTTGTTGATAGATTATTTTCATTTTGTAGAGTTGTAAGATACATATTGTAAAAAAAAAAATATTATATTACGTAATGTAATAATAATCGTTCATTCCAATCGAAAAGTTGAAAGTACCTATTTGTTAAGTTTTTTTACGTGCAATTATTAATTGCTAATTCTAATTTAAGCGAATATAGTTTGTACAGCATAGTTGAAGAAAAAAAAAGAAAGCAATTATTAAAATTAAAGATTTTCTGAAATTGTTACTGATCGTCTTATTTACAAATACCCAGTAGGTAAATATTCTTTCTTGTTTATTTATTCGATATATCGACGATTGTCTTGTTTCAAACATTAACAAATATAAATCATAAATATAAACAATGCTTTTACTTTGTGTATTAATACGTGATTTTTTTTTTTACTTAATTTTTTTTTAAACAAAAAGCAAATATATTATATGTATATATATATATTGATATATAATATGTGTATTTTATATTTACATTTGTTTATTGGTTTTGTTTTAATTAAATATTAATATTATTTTATTCATACCACCTACCTCATATCCTATCTGTAATTACTTACACCGTTGGTTGCCTGGAAGAGACCGCTATGTAGCGATAAGGTCGCCATAATTGTACATTTATTTAGGCAGTATACATGTTTTGTGTCTTAAGGTTGCTTCCCACGGTTCGTGTCGTTACGGACGGACGCAGACCAGACGCCGGAAGAGCATCGGTGCGGTGCGTGGCCGTCCGTGGTTGTCGACCGTTCGTAAATAAGCCATAAAAACATGTATCGCGAGAAACCTTCAGAAATCATATTCTATAAATGTCTATTGTATTTTTTTATTTATCTGGGAACTTTTTTTTAAATAAAAGATGCAGTAGTAGTCAACAACGATATTTATTTGGAAGCTAAATTATAATTTTAAATTAAACATAATACAAATATAACATAAACGTCGACCAATGTGAACGTGAACGAACGTTATAAAAAATATATATCGATTAGAAAAATAATAATAATAATAAATTTGGAATAATAAATAAAACAATTTTGAAATATCATAGACAAAAAAATTTAAAAAAAAAGAGACGGACCGAGAAATAAAAATACCCCTTTTCATAACGCTAAAAATAATTTCTTTAATACTTTTAAGCACTAAAATATATTAAGATAATAAAATTACTTTGGTTCTTGATGAGTTAAAAATATAATAACAGATTCTTTTCACACTAGCGTCTTTCATATGATTTATAGTACGGCCGTGCACACACTACACGACATAAGAAAATCTACTAAAATTAATGTTATATTTCAATATATTTAATAAAAAATATAACTGGTATGTTTTATTAAGACGTATCTCATATTTAATTATTACAGTTAATTTCATATTTAGTGAAGTATTATAAAACTAAGCATATTGAAAACTGGTTAACACTTTTAGTCATGTAATCTCTAAACAATGGCTATTAGATAACTCAGAAAATGATGGTTACAAGTTGTTAAATGTTATAATAATTGTATGATTTAGTAAGATAAAAACACCTTAACAGTAAAAATTAGCGTACAGAAAAAATTGGTAAGCGATGAATTACGCTAGCGTGAAGAAAACCTTACATAAGCACAGTGTTACCATGTAAAATTATTTGTATTAATGCGTTTAATATTTATAACAATATTTTTTATGATATAATTATTTTCTATGTTAATTATAAATTACTTCTTTCAAGTGAACACACAGGCACCTTACTTCAAATGTCTTGGCATAAAATCATGGCACTATACTGCATACTTAATATCACTCGATGCCTTTAGTTTTTTCCTCCTATAATATAATTTCAATATGATATAATTGTGTTTAATTTAGAAATTATCGAAATTATAAATAGTTTTGATGAAGCAAATTTTAAAGCTTTAAATACCAAAAAATATCACAAAAACGAATGGTTTTTTTATGTCACTAAAATTGTGTATATGGTGTTACGCATGTTGGTATATAGTCATAGAATTTAATTCCCTGTGATATATCAGCTGTGTTTTAGGTGACGGTGGTGGTAAGCTTAGTGCATTAAAATATGCATTACAATGTTATTGATTATGTTTTTCCTTTATTATGAAAATATTCGGAACAATAATGCCCATCACGTCCGGTAAGTCTGGCAGTTTGTACTTTTGCAACAGCTAATTAAATTGATTTGACTTATGTTTTTCGTGACTCATACTTAGCGATTCTAATACAATTAAAAAAGACGCGAATCGTTACTATCAGTGTATAAGGTCGCAAGTAAAAGTTAAATTCAAATAGTACTTTGTTATTTATTTTTTTTCACACGCAATACGCTGTAAATTAGTTACCATAGACAAAAATGAGAGAAAATATTAATATGTCTAACGATTACTAGTACAAATAATTCGTTTTTACGCTGTGATGTAAAGTGAACATACGACGTTTTGCATCAATAGTAACGAAACGTATATTAATGATTGAGATAGCAAATAGATATATTTTTTCATGTAATTAAAATCGAATGTAAGAATCATAAAAATCATAATATAATGCAATAAACGAAACGATAAAAATAAAGCAAGAACACAAAAGTCTGTGACCGAACAATACATTTATAATAAAAAACACACGTATACCAGAAAATGAAAACGCATTCCTTTTATTATATTGTAAAATTAGTTTCATTTAGAAATTGTACACGAGGGAATCTTCGTCCATTTAATTTTTGCTTTGCGTGAATTTATAAATATTTGTAAGAACTCATACTGAAACTAATACTGACAGTATAAAACCAATTTCTCAGATGTTAAAACCGAGCGGGTTGTTCCGGTTGTCGTTAGTGAGTTCGTTTACCGATACATAACAAACTAAACAAATTGAATACTCCCCAAGGCTATTTGTTCACTGCGAAACAAATTCGACACCCGACGCTTAATTTAATGACGACACACAAGCGTGAGCATAAATATATCGTATTTATGTGGTTTACGTATGTGTGGGTTTTGTATTTAACGAACTAATACATTTCGAATTTGTTTTTTTAAGAATCTCTTTGATGTAGTTTAAGAATAACTTTGAAGAAATGTTAATCATAATTAATTAATCATATAACGTATATCTTTATCGTTCCGTATCATCGTCTAACACGCATTTAATTTTCTTTACCTCGGGCATTATTTTATTAACGAAAATATACTATAAATGGTGGTAATTACCACCTATCCGAACTTTATGGTACATGACAAGGAGGCAGACGAAACATTTAACACTTAGATTTTATTTTAGATTTAAAATCAATTATAATATATATTAACAATTAGGTACTGTGATTAAATTTTAAAATATTAGATAATGTCATGGTATGAGATTTGAAAACACAGAACTGATACAATAAATTCAATTAATTTTAAAGCGATTTGGTGAAATGTTGATGTTAAATAAAATATAATTGACGATTTTTTTTTTAATAAATAGAAACTTAAGCGGGTTTTATAATTCAAAGCTTTATCACTATAACAAAAAAAAACTATATATTTTTTTTAATTTGCATGAATAATTTCCGTTATATAAAAATAATGGATGATAGTAATTCGACCAATTACGGTAAATTTTATTTTGGTATTGGTATAAAAGGTAATTCAATTATTTATACGTTACATCTTCATCGAGAGATAAAACTTGCACTGACGCCAATTCGTACGTGAATTATATTTCTATTAAAAAAAAAACTATATATATATAAAGTAAATAGGTTACAGAAAAATAACGAGATAACAAACTCTAGTTATCTGCAATAACATAACGCTATCTCGAATAACAAAACGTTGTATTTCTTTGAATTTTGCAATTTAATAATTCAAGCTTTTTTACTTTTCATTCAAATCAATATTTTTACATCACATCAATCCTATGTTATCTTTTATTTTAAAAACGCATGTGAAAAGTAAAGCGTATTAATTTCACATACGTAGGAACCTAAGCTTTATAATATCATCCCAAATAAAAGAGATATATAATAATTAAATAATAAATATATTCTATTTTTAAATACATACATAAATAGCAGATAAAAAAAAAATACGAAGACTAATGAAAAAAATTAGCTCGGTCAATGGAAGACCTTTTCCTTTTCCGTTCAGATGTATCGTCTTACCCTTGCATCTATGTAGATATCGCAAATAAGCGTTAAATTTATCTTAAATATTATTATTACATAGAACATGTATCTATTTTATATGTAGATGTATAATTGTCATATTAAATTCGAAACTGTTTAATGGACTTCTGATTCAATGAACCGCACATAAGTTATATATATTATTATATTAGAATGTAATAATTTACTCAATTCCCGATTATATATTTGAAACCCTTATATGTCGTATTTATCTTAGAATATGTTAATTCGTACGTACCTACATATTTGTTTTAATTGTAACTTATTTGATTTAATTTTAATATTAGAAAAAAAAAATGAGATTATTTTATTTAAAAATGTATATATGTCAATTAAAATACGTGTATATTGCGATGATTTCGAAACATTTAAATACAACAAATATTTAATAAGATTGCATTGTAAAAACGTCGTAACAGTGACATAATATGAAATGAAATGCCTATGAACAATGTTACATTTGTATATTATTATCTAACAGTATTTTTATGCCTTACACCAACATTTTTTTTTTTGTAAAAAAACCCATATTGTTTAAAACAATGTCAGCAACCCAAGTTTAGTTTTGGATGAAAAGTTTTTTTTTTTTTTAATTATAAAAGTAACATGTGCAGGTAAAATTGCACTCAGTCTTATTGCTGAAGCTGTGTAGCAGACATTGTTCCACTTTTATTTGATCTAGGCAAAGTTCAATGACCATACCTATTGTCATATACGGAACCAACAAGTTCTTAATTTAACAGTTTTTATAGTAGTTATAAGACTCGTTGCCCGCTGGGTAATTAAATGGTAGCTAAGGACGCTGCATGACGCTATCATAGTGGCGCTTCTTGCGATAAAAAGAAAAGAAATAAAAATGACAAATGATTCCATAAATTCAAAACGGCTGATAAAAAAATACATGAAAGCTTATATTATATCTCACTAAAATTTGTTTGTCCCTCATTAATGAAACTTACATACGAATTACATTAGAGAATTTGAAAAACAATCGATATTTATCGATAAGCGAAGCACTGGACATGGGTATCCTTAGCCCACCGATTTTCTATTACCCAGTAGCTAGCGAGTATTTAATACTACTGCGTCAGCTAATAAAAAGTGATTTTATATGTACACTACCTATGCCAAGCGATGGTGAGAGCAGTCCGCAGCTTGCCCCACAGCCAGGGGTAAAGGCCGCCTCCACGCCACGCCACTCGAGCTACATACTTCACATAATCATACAACCCCCATGGTGCATGGCCACCATTAACATAGTATACATATGTAAATCCATCTTTGCACCGGCCTTTTATTGAATAGTAATATGGTAGGAAAGAGTGCAGTCTGAATCTGAAAATAAATAAAAAACAATATTTATGTAATTTGCATTCAATCTATTAAAACAAGAGTTATTCCATTACTTAGTATAAAGTAAAACTTTTCATATAGTTAACTATAAGCCAATTCAAATTAATCTTAGACAAAGTAAAGTTAAATGCCTATGGACGTGAATTTATGCTTCACATATGATATGTTATGTGTTCCTTTGCTGTTGAGACATGGGTTGTTGGTTGACCTACTATTTATTAAAAAAGTAAAGCTCTTTTTTATAAACTTCTATTTATTATTGATCTGACATTAAAAAGAAGAAGGCAGAGTTGTTTAACTGATCACACACTAAACACCGTTTATAACGGAGGCGGTATGTGTTTGTCTAACTCTCAGGATAATTCCTCATCAAACAAGTACAAATTTAAACTTGAAAAGGATAACTTAAGGCACCCAGAACAATTTAATTTATCCAGAAATTAATGATGTTTTTTTTTTAAATATACTTAGTATTCTAACATTTTATAGTACACCAATATGAGTTGGATGTTTAAAATCATATAAAGTTTGTGATGATGAATCTATCTTTGTAATTGTTTCACGCAAAAACTGCAGAACTAATTTGGATGAAATTTAAAATGGAAATAGAACTTATACTCCGACTGGCGACTCCGATGGCAGGAGTTACTGCCCTTCTCCCTTTAAATGCGGGCGAAGCCGTGGGCGGAAGCTAGTTTTTAATAAAAATGTGATAGAAGTAATAAATTTTAAATATAGCTTTTATTTGAAATATAGCTAATATATTATTTTTAATTTTTTGAAAACCAAAAACAATACTCTATTTCCTAACAATTGATTCACCTAGTCTTCTTTACTATTGGTGCAAAAGGTCATACAGCAAAGCATAAAAAATATGATTTGTTTTCCTCTCTGCTGTTTCTATATTAACCAATGTATAAAACACCTGTTTAGTAGCAATACTACATAGTATTCATTAATAACTTCAATAAATAATAGAGTACAATAACAAAATTAAAATAATGTATAATATTATAGTAACCTTTTTTTTTCATAAAACAAAATGGCTTCATTGTTTGTTGTTAGTACATGAAGAAATATTGCTTTAACACGATGTTCATGAGGTAGCTGAGGCACTGGTCCAGATAAGTGGTTGATTAGTACATCCAGTAGCATTGTCGCTACCCCCGATCGACGGTACGAACGTACCACACCTAAAAATTTTTAACATAATAATTAGTCAACTTTTTATGTATACTTAAGATGTTCTTAATTATTTCTTGGGGCTCAGCTTACTTCATAAAAAAAAACATCAAAATTGGTACAATGGTTAGTAGTGATTGGTAGCAGACAAGTTTGAGTTACTTTTGCATGTATGATAGTAGATTTATGATAGTAGATTACCTTTGAAGTCAACTAAAGACAAGAGTAAACAAATTATTTTTGACTTTAATGGTATTTACCGCATAAATATTCTTTGAAATGACATTAAAATAAAAGTTTTTTAAGAAATATTTAGTTTACATAATCCTTACCTAAGGATAATATATATGCAACCAGTGTATCTTTTGAGGCAAACCATCTAGATAGTATTCCTCGGTCTTCTGCATTGAGTTTGAGATAAGGCTTAATCTCGGCAACTATGAGACCAATTATTTGACTTTTATATATTGCAGCTAAGGCAAAGAATCTCTCAGAAGATGTTATGTCCTCATACCATGATTGTGGATACTCTATTGGAAACCAGTCTCTGCACAAAGATCTTACCTGGAAATTATATACAATAAAATAGTAACTTATATATGTAATTTAGATTCTTTAGATATTACATATAGATGTTATGCAGATAATAAATTAAGTTTTTATTAGCACCTATACATACTTAAAGGCTAACTGAATGTGCACAATTTAAAATTGTACTCTGACATTTGTGGCCAATAATATATTTTTTATTCAGGTCAGTCAATTTATTAGATATGTTTATATTAGATACGATATTTTAGTTTAAGTCAACAAATATTGTAAATATAATTAAGTATTATATATATATATATATACATTTAAAAAAAAGGTCGGAAATAACAGTACCTCCTCCAAATCATCAGGGCACAAGAAACGCAACTGTACATCTTTCAGAGAACATTTTGCTTCTTTTGACTTCTCAATTATTACTTGGAAGCCTTCAGACAGATACCTATAATTTATTTGAAGTTGCATTTATGTATATTTTGGTTTTAATGTTCGATATGCGATGTATTTATATCTGTTTTATAGGAGTAATATTATACAATTTAGATTATTCATTCATTCATGATTACTAAAATAAGTTCGAATAAATTGATTTGTTAAATAAGTTCAACTGGAGAAACGATTCTTTCAATTAATAACTAAGGAAGAAAATTAATAGATTAATTAAATTGAATCAATTGGGAGTTCTATCGTTTGCTTTAAATAGAAATAATTACTTACCAGCTAAATCCAGCCATTCGGCAAGCTGGCCATTAATAATGACATCTAAATACTCATCGATGTTAATCTTGTTATCATTTCAAAATCGTATCGTTTTCCGTAAACTTATGATATGAATCACTGAAAATTCTGTGATATCAAATTCACAATATATTATTTCAAGTTTGACAACCAAATAACAAAATGACATTATAATGATAATAAAAACGACAGTTATTCTAATGTTGCCAAGACGTATATTTGTAGCAAATATCAATCATTTATATTTAATTATTAACATTAAAATAAAAGATAAAAAGGTTTTTAAATATAAAAGACAGCAAGCACATGCTGATTAAAAGCAAATTAAACA